>NC_087248.1:29316700-29516700 GCF_037042905.1 Lytechinus pictus | reverse complement strand
AACTCTGTTAATACACTAAATGTTTCCCATTTTCACTCTTTTTTTCAAATTTTGATGGCGGAGAAAACCATTCATGTCATTTTTTCACTTATTAATAGTTCGAGCTCCAAATGACCTTTGAAGAGCCCCCATTACAAAATTCTGTCACATCTGGCTTTCTATAGCTAACAAAAGAATTAGACCAAAGTGTTACAATTGAGGTGTTAGAAACACCAGTCTATGTTGTGATAACCATGTCCTCAGGTGTTAAAAATACACCACAGATTTTGAATTTAACACCGAAGTGCGTGACATGACATAATACCACAGGTTTGGTTTAATCAATTTATCAGTTATTCAGGTCATTCATAACTCTTTGAGAATGAAGACCGAGTTAGTTTTCTTTGACATGATGGCATGACGAAAAGAGCACAGTGCAGTGACCACAACAAAAATTGACATTTTTACAAGATTACCATCATTTTTTTTGCTCAGATCGGACTTTAGAATACAGGCCTTTGTCTCAGAATTTCAAACATAGATAGTCTTCAAGATATTTCTATACAACCTTTTAACAAGAAACTCAGCACAGACTTCATTGGAATCAATACAGACAAAAACCAAAAAAGATGAAAACTTGATTTAGGGTCAGTAAATTGCAGTTTTACCCTCAAATCCAGCAGCAAGAAGGTATCTGAAATAGTCAGTGTTTTCAAATGACTACTGATGCTACCGTTTTCATCCTCAAACACAGTAGAAAATTTAATGCAAATAATCCTGTATCAGACAATTTTATTTTTTAATTGAGACATATCATAAAGAAAGATAAGAAATCAAATAAATTGTTGCTTTGATCTAGAAATATTCTGTCCTATATTCTATCTGAAAAAACAGGTTCAGCTTGGCTGACGAAAGAAAAAAGAATTGGGTTCCCTCAAATAATAAAGAGAGTTCTACTAACAGAAAGCATTGTAACATTTATCATGACGGGTTAATAAATCTTTGACTACCGAACGATTAACAAGCTGTCACATTAGTGCTTTGCTCAGTAACAAGACAGAAATACTGAAGTATTGTTCCGTGCTTCGTCACCCGAGCTAACCATACACCAACTGATATTTCTTTTTGATGAATTTTATTTGGAGAGGTACTGCAATAGTCCATGCATGGCGATCAAAGTCATCATGCCATGTATTCAAGTTGGGTGGGGGGTCACTGTCACACAATCAATCACCCCCCCCCCCTCCTTTGAACAATGTGTTTGTTAATTGAATACATGAGCGTGTATCTCTGTCATCAGTAATAGGTACACTGAGCACAAGAATTGGAGGGGCACGCCATTGTTGACCCATAACGCGCCCGTCTGATCTTGTGTGTGCTCAATTGGTCCTACACCACAGGTCCTCATTGAGGGCCACACCCGATTGGAGACACGCCCAATAGATGACACAGTGGCCACACATTGCATTTCGTGGGTAGAGGGCATCAAAATAGAAATAATGGCTTTGCTCGGCAACATAGTGATATCAAGCCATACACTACATCTTTTCAGTACCTCTCTTCACATACACGGTAAAAACAAAGGTGTTAAGAAGAACCGGTTGGTGCTCTGAGTGCACTTCACTCTCCGGTGTTAACAGTACGCTTTGACATTTGAACATAACACAAAACAGTGTTCAAATAAAATATACAGGATTTGTTATGATAACACCCGTTCATGTTCTCAAATGATATCATGAATTTAACACTGAAATACTTGGTAATATCCCACATGTAGGTAAACACTGGTGTAGCATTAACACAAAAGTGT
Organism: Lytechinus pictus; assembly: GCF_037042905.1. NCBI lineage: Eukaryota > Metazoa > Echinodermata > Echinoidea > Temnopleuroida > Toxopneustidae > Lytechinus > Lytechinus pictus. Next base: position 29,514,911 of record NC_087248.1, on the reverse strand, counting down.
TATTCAGTGTGAGGTACACTCAAGCATCTTAAACAAACCCATCCCTTACAAGAGAATAAAAAATAAAGACCAGTTCTCCACACTACTCTTTCTCACATAAACATTTAAAGGTGTCAACATATAAAGTGAGATAAATCTATATTTTTTTTGTTTTTAATCCTTATTTTGCACTTTTTACATCGATTTTGATGGTCATCTTTGGTGATATGCTCTATGGTGGGAATCAAGTCTCTCTTAAAATGGAAGTGAACAATAGTACAAATTTGTGGGTGAAAAAAAGGGTACCAACACGTTCCCTAGTCTCACCCATTTTGTCTCCTCTCTCTCTGATGCACACAACCGATCCCGACCCCGCCCGCCCATGCTTCATCTCATCTTCATCGCCATGGCAACAGTATTTCTTGGTTTCCTGTGGACCCGCCTCTTACTCCTAGTATATTATCAAGTTCCAAACCAACATCATTCTGCCCCGTTATAAACACCTTGAACACTGTTTATGTCAAGATTTTGAGCAGAGTTATCCAAAGAGAAGGTGAAAATGCATTGCATTTAAATTAGAAATTGTGAAAAATTTTGAGCCCATATAAACAAGTCAAAAAATCCTGTTGGCGGAGAGGATTTTCTCCAAATTTTTGTATACATGTATATATACAGAGTTGTGTTTAACTTTCAGTCATTCAATTTCAGTATGCCCTAGTCATGGAATAGCTATTTAAATCAGCAACTTTCTACTTTCATGAGTGCCAGTTGCAATTGGAATTACAATCTAAATCAACCTACTTTACTCTTAACAAATTGTTATTTTTGCCAGAATTTTACTGTATATACCTTGCCGAAAATACAAAAACCCCACTTTTTTAGATTCCAAAGCATCCTTCCCATCTCATAAAACTGATTCTATTTCATTTTAAAGTTGTCTTTCATCCATTTATCCTTTGTTCTCTGATCCTGAACCATCCTTGGTATTGCCAAAGATGATGATCACTCGCCAAGGAGCATCTGTTGAAGAATCTCCTCCATCTCCACTGCCTCTCCGATCAGGTCACGGAAGAATAGCTGGGTGACCACACGAGGGCGCACGTTACGCAACGGGGGCAGGCTGAGGAGGAGGTGGGCGAAGCGGAGGGGGTCCCGGGGGTGCAGTGCGGTGACGTACTCCGAGAGCTTGAGCTGGGTGTGGCCCTGAAGGGTTTCCACCAGACCGGCGCTCGACAACCCTCGAACATCTGCAGCGGAAGAGAATGAAAGGAGAAAATTATTCAAATATTACTTCGTTTTTAATACAGGGGGGCAAACAACAGTAGCAGCCATGATAACATGGCATGATCGACATAGGCTTGGTAAAATCAAAAATGAGAAAATCATGGAACTAATAAAAAAATCAGAAGTCTTCATAAAGTTAACGACACAGTGGAGGTATACAATGTAAGAAGGAAAATGGACAATTTCGCACTTTTCACAGGACATCAAATCGCCCCGAGTTTGGACATAGGATTGATGAGAATGAAGAAAAAAAGTCTCAAACTTCTAAATAAAGAAATGATCCAGTAAGATTTCAGAATGATGGAAATGATCAGAAATCGATTCCCATTTTGATGTAAGTCGCACACACTGCACGTAAAGATGCATACGTGGGACTTCATCAAATGTTTGGCCCAAACCGTACACATCAGCAATTTTGGTTTACTTTTTACTTGAAAAAGTATGGGTATCTGAGGATCACCCATTCAAGTGTGAGAAATGCCTTGTAACAAACAGAAGAAAAAAATTGTATACAAATATTGTTATCTTTTTCATTAACAGTATCTTTTTAGAGAAATCCTATATATACACCATCTCCGCCGACCTTCACTGTATTCATTAAAATTTTCATTAAATAATTAAGCGTACACTTTGTTTTAAATAAAGAAAATTGATCACAACTCACAGCAAGATTCAGTCTAATGAGGCCATGTTTCATCTTTGACATGACAAGCCAAGGACAATATCCTGGCCAATTAGCAAGAGAATATGAGAAACCACTGCAATTCATGCTGAAAAATAACCATCTTAAACAACAAGGTTAAACATGACGTCCACCCCAACATGCACTAAGATGTAATTGACGCAAACTGACTATTCTCATCTATCAATTAGTTTGGAGTAAGTCCTTGTTCTAACAAATTTACAGAAGACAATGTCTTGGAATATGCATTGGAGGATATGATTTCAACTCCAGAACAAAAGAAAGGAGGACATTAGTCTCTTAGCCAGGCTTTTGTCTAGCCAAGGACTCCACTCATGAGCATGGATCAATATTCTGCCAGGAGATTTAACCTATCCTGGAGGAAAAATAAAAGCTGATGTAAGGTCGGAGAATTAAGCTGATGCAGAAAGGAACCTTGAGGCGCTTTCTACGTTAATTAATTTTGACTGGTAAACAATGCAAACATGCAGGCTAACATGAACTGGAGTGTTACTGAACACAAATCAGTCTCCAAGGCTAAATAAAATAGTCTTTGTACCAGGCTCTCTCTAGACACTTAAATTTGAGAAGTTTGAAAGAAACACAACACATAAGGTTGACAAGTACAAAGAATGTTTTCTCCCAAGAAAATTGGTGTATGGCTAGAATTGTCTAACATGATCGTTGCCTGGTAACACATAAAAAAGAATCATCTAAATATGGAACAGGTGTCATCTTTGTATAAAGGGTTTGAAGTACAAGACCAATGGGACTGTACTATGAACATCAACATCCATGGAGCCAGAAAGCAGAAGGGTTAGCCTTGGCTTAAGGCCTTCTAAAATTATGTTTGAGTAAAATAGAAGCTGTAACAACACATGTGACATGAACATTTTTTTTGTTTAGTCTAACTTAAATCAGACCCTTATGATCAGAATGGAAAAGCACAATTACTTTGTCGCTATATTGATAATCCACCTCCACCAAATAACTTACCCCAATTAAAATGGTCGATTTCCAATTCGTCCAATTGCCAGCTCGTCTACTATATCATTTGGTCTACCATCAGTTCGTCCACTCATCACATAGTCTACTTTCATTTAGTCTAATGCCTTCCCGTCTAATAACCAGTTGGTCCAATAGCTATTTAGACCATTTACCATTTGGTCAATTTGGACTAATTGTGCAAAATGAACGAATTTTAAAATGGAGATAGACAAACTGGTTATGAGACCAAATGGTCATAGACGAAATGGTGATTAGACAAAGTGATGATTGGACCAAATGGTTGTTAGACGAAATGGTGATGGACGGAATGGCTTTCGACTAAATGAAAGTAGACCATGTGGTGAGCGGATGAGTTGGCAGTAGACAAATTGGCAATTTACCGATATTGTGGCCTGATAATGATTGGTTTGGGGCATAATTTTGATTTATTATATCATCTTTACTCTTCTAAAATTCATTTTGTTCGAGATGTTAAAATGGACATAATAGGATCACCTGAAAGAGAATAGTGTACCTGTGACTTCTATTTTAACAAGAATTTACAAGATATAATCATTTTTTTTTTAGTTTATCTTTTATTTCCCCATCAAATGTATTCGCTCAATATCTTTATGGTGTATTTTTACTTTGAGTATTCTTTTAATGTTTGTATCATGTATTAAGGGCTAAATTAAAAAAGCTGCACCTCTGATCTGCATATCATTTTTATCCACATTTATGTTTTGAATAATTTTGTTATCTCCATACAGTGACGGACCGTGACCCGGAGGAGACAAAGCATTGGAGGGGCACATCATTGTTCACAAACAATACAGTGCCCCTCCAATGCTTTGTCTCCTCTGGGTCACGGCCCGCCACTGTGACACTGTCTCCATAAATTGGTTAGTTTACTAATCATCTTTACAATGTAGATTGTATCATCATGTTGATAGATAATAAACTTCAAACAATAAACATGTTAACTTACTTTTAAACGTTATTTCATGCTATTAATTATGTTGTAGGATAGGGTTCCATGTCCCACTAGCAGTACTTGCTATAATTTTCTGTGGAGTCCTTATACCAATGAAGTATATGACACTTTACCTTGTATCAATGTATTTTCACATTATTTGATAATAAATTCAGTTCAGAGAAAGTTCTGAATTCCATCTTTCCCAGTTCAACTTCATGTACAAATTTAAAATAAAGTAAATACAATACTTTTTTTTCATGATGTTGTTTCAGTCAACAGTTATTTTTTTCAGTCAACAGAAGTTAATCAAATGAAATGTTTTGCAGATATCGATGCTTGCTTGTATTCATTGATTTTAACTCAAGGTGAACAGGAAGGAAGGCTAAACTAAATATAGTTATGATTTGCTCTTTCCTCTTGAATACAAGTAGCCTTGATTCAAGGTTCTCCCGCTCTCACAGCTGCTACGCTTTAACCAGCTTAGCAATATTCTTTTTTTTTCATGATGACAGACAATGCTTGAAAAGAATTATGTGAAAAAAGTCTGTACACCATGTAAAACAGAATTTACAGACCAAAAAACTGTTTTACATTGTAATGTTTGTATTGTCTAAAGCTTTAAATGTAAAAGACAGTAGTTGCAGCAAACAATTATTTCATGAAAAAGTCTTTAAAATCAAGGTCTGGTACATTGAAATATCCTTATCTTTGTGAAGTCATGAAATTTTAGTTAAAAAGCGATAATTCTGATGATCACTAACACAGGAAAGCATATGTGGGAGTGGGACAGTGTATTAATATTGCTCGGATAAAATACCCAACATTTGATGGAATTCGGTGCTTATTTTGCTCATTTCTCAGCAATTACACATTTTCTCCCAGAGCCACTTAGCACATATTTTCTATTCATACATACAAACACTTGGGTGGTAATTTTATTGGATTCTGTTCGAACTCATTTTGAGATTGTTACCAAAACTGGTATTTATCTTTAAGGGTAAATAACATGAAATTAAGGGTTTACTATATATAATGACAACATTGATCAGATGTAAATAAGAACATGAGAACGTCACTGTGATATCCTGAGAACAACACCTGTGCCACCTGGCCAGAGCTTGACATCATGAAAACATTTCCAGAAAACTCATCGCCTCCGCGTAATCAATAAAGACTTGTTTTCCATTCAACGATTTCAAAACAGAACTGGTCTTGATGTAATCGCGCTACGACCTTGCGATAAGCGCAGCACAAGGTTTCTCTACACAAGGTGGGGATTGATATAACTTGAGTTACATCCGCTTGTAATCTCCTCTCTGTATAATCTATTGATTATTGAACTCATTAGATATTCTTGCATCTGAGCCAGCCATGATGGTCATGAGGCGGGAAGGGGCTATGGGTTTATTTCCAATTCGTCTAATGCCAATTCGTCCAATTGCCAACTCGTCTACTATCATTTGGTCTATCATCAGTTCGTCCACTCACCACATGGTCTACTTTCATTTAGTCTAATGCCGTTCCGTCTGATAACCAGTTGGTCCAATAGCCACTTAGTCCATATTATATTTGGTCTAATTGGACCGAGCGTTAAATTGTGCAAAATGAATGAAAATCAAATGGATATTAGACCAACTGGTTATGGACGAAATGGTGATTAGACGAAGTGATGATTGGACCAAATGGTTAAAAGACCAAACAGTTGTTAGACGAAATGTTGATAGACTGAATGGCATTAGACTAAATGAAAGTAGACCATGTGGTGAGCGGATGAGTTGGCAGTTTACCCGGGCTATGTATACATGTTATTATTCTTAATGCATGTAATTGAAACAATGCCTTGGTAATCTGAATCAATCAGTCATTAATAAACACAGTTGACATAACCAACTCTATACACACTCTTTTCATGATTAAATAAATATTTTTGTATATATAATATATATGTATATGAATAATACAAATTTCACAAAAGCAAAGCTGTACTATCGTGAACATGTACATTTTTTAGACAAGAAAATTTCATATAATTTTAGAGCAATATAAAATGCTAACAAAGCCTTTAAAATAGGGGATATACAAATGAGTCTGAAAGACTAGCTTGATATTATTTTGTCTTTCTGTTGGAAATGAATAATCACAAACTTTAATTTGACTTAGCAATATTGTGTGTTGCGAGGGAAAGAGAAAGAGAAGATGCTTGTCCAAATATGAATATTTATTGTTATTTTATGACAACTCCTACTGCCCCCATTAATCCTTGGTTAATTGAAAATGAATATTGGCATTCCAACGCTCTGTATAACTAAAAGCGACGGCCTTGACCCGTTGATTTGCGAGGAAGTAAATGGCCTTTGGAAGAAAACCTATACATCCCTTTGCTTGTAAAACACTAAATAGAAAGAGAGAGTAGAAAGTTTAGGGAGAAAGATAATAAATATATAAGAGAGAAACAAAGATAAAGAGAAAAAGAAAAGATGAGGGGAGAGAAAAGGGAGGGAGAAAATGACATAAAGAGGGACAGACATGAAAAGATAAAGCAAAGAGCTAGAGGAGTGCAAATGAGAGAGAGAGAGAGAGAGAGAGAGGAGACAAAAGGTCATACAGTACATTGGTCAATTGACCAGTGTACCATATGGTCATTTCCTTGGTCAAGCCCAGCAGCAGCAGTAACAAAATAAGAGGGGGGGGGGGGCAGTGTACCTCTGATAGGGCAAGCTTCATTCAGCATATTTTCTAACCAACCCTAGGCAAATAATGGTTAATATCCCAAAAGTTGATTACAATATGAACCAGCCAACTATTGGGTAATATAAGGATTCTTTCTGCAGGCAATTTTGTTTTTAACCAGCAATTGGTCGAGCAACATTTTAACCAACTGATAGGTTGGTTGAAACATTTCAGAGAGTGCAGAGAGTTCTAGTCTAATCCTCTTGCCGTTCTTAACGAACTGAAACGTTATAGCTTACCAAAGTTGGGATATGTAGACCTACATGTACATGTAACATAAGAAAGTGCTAGCTTGTACTCAAGAGTCGTAGCTTAACTAAACAGTATAATAAGGCCCACCTAACAGGAATTATATAGCCTCACCAAAATTAACAATTTCAACATTTGCTTTGAAAAAAAAATCAATAAAAGTATGCTTGAAAGTGAAATTTAGTTCTATGTGTGATGCAGACATTACCTCATCCATTGCCCTGCCAAATCACTTTTTTTTTATAATCCAGAGTCCGTGCAAAATATACACATTAGTAAGGGAAAAACATTGAAAATCCTCAGGCAAAGACACTACTCTTTAGCCCTTGGATGCTTGACGGGAAATCAGATTTCAAATGAGACATATATGTTTCATTTCCATAGCAAAATGCAAGTTGATTGACCATGATGTATGAATGGAATTTCACATGTGAATTTAACCAATGCTTCATATTATTTTTGTCAAGGGTTGAACTTATCCAGTTTATTCAGTTATCCATAATTGTGGGCATGATGGGCAACTCCTACATATTTAATGAATCAATAAAGATTTTGGCCTATTTTGACACATGATTTTTGTTTCCATTAGTCATTACAGCATTCATTCAGTTGAATTTTTTCCTATTTACATGGTAATCATCTTAAATGTTTAAAGTAATAGATAGGGTTAATGAAACAAATTCTCATTTTAAATAAACAGAAAGAAAACTGTTTATCTTGCAATATAATGCAAATAAAATGCAATTTATAAGACGGAAAGATGGGGGAAAGACCAAAATAGTCACCAATGAAACAATGTAGTATCTAATATCTATGTATTAACAAATCTCACTAATTACATGATCCTGTTATATATACAACTATAGAAAGTGTAATTGTAGCTTGTATTACAAAGGGAGAAGCCTCAGCAATTCCTTTAATCTCTAATGTATAATGTCTAAGTCTTTGGATTAGTGATTATGACACATGATTGTCATAGTAGACCATATGAAATAAACCATTAGGTAAATCCATGGATTAGGGAAAGCTAATGAATCGAATGTGATTAGAGGAAAATAAATGTGATTGGGATTAGTGTAATCTGCCCTGGATTAGGGATAATTATCTTAATCTGTAGTGTTTGTAGAATCAATGTGCACTGGATGTTTTTGTCTGTCCAGAAAACACTCACTATATTCATGTCATGATACACGTTTTTAACCATTCATAAAAACTGTACTTATGGTTTCAGTAGAGTGATTGGAAAAAATGATGAAAGCAGGAATTCATCTACTGTTTTACAAAAAGGCTTCATAGTTGATAGATTCATAGATGCCACATTTGATGAAGATGGGTCATGTCGGTGAAGTCATCTCAAATAGGCCCTTTTTTAACACTTTGAACAGAAAAAATTGCAGAAGTATGTTTTAAATGAATTCCTACTTCAGTTTGTGTGAAAAAAGTGGCCTTCCTAATATCATTAAAAGGCCTGTAACAACAAGTGCATTTCTGTGAGGAAAAAGTGAAATGTTCTTCTTTCTTACCTAACAATAAATAGTCCTAAATCACTTATTGCCGCTAGCCCATGGATTCTCGCTAGGAGCAGCCCTTATTGCACTGCTTGTCTCTTGCTCTCCTCCAGGAGAATTTTTAACTTGCTCTGTCCTAGGATGTGTCCATCGTGGCACTTTCCACCAATACAACAAACAGGAGTCCAATAGCTGTACCCTTCTGTCAGGAGTCGGTAGAGGATAGTGTTCTTCGAGTCTAGCTGTGGACAATTGCAGGAGCGTTCCTTATCGTCGTGGTGATGGTGGTGATGATGGTGATGGTGGTGGTGATGCGATCCCATCCTGGCTTTGGGTTTGGTGATGGATGATGGGGTCGTGGAGGAGATGGAAGATGGGGGCGAGCTGGATGGGGAGCGGGAACGGGCCGCGGCGGTCATGGCGTGGTGGTGACGGGCCGACAGCTTGGCTTTGAGCTTGGAGGGGTGGCTAAGGTTGAGTGGCTGGTTGCTGCTCTCGATCTGCGTCTGAGACATGTGGTGCATTCTATCGCAACTGGTCGGGGCAACGCTTGCATACAACATCCAAAGCGGTCAGTTTGTCTAACGGAGTGAAGATATTCCACAAACACTGAATCTGAAGCAACCGATGCAATGTTTACTTCCTTGAAAACTCACTAAATATTGTGATAAGAAAATTCTCCTGCAGAAAATAAAGAATCCTGAATTTATAATATCAAGATCAGTCAGTAAGCAGGCCGGTAGTGCAAATTCGATCTGTAAGCAATACTATCCACGTGATGAATGTTATGGCCATTCACTCCTGATTCAACTTTTACTCATATTCTGCGAGAGAACACCAGTACGGTCTGTTCGAAGCACTGTGTCTTTCACACTAATAATAAACTCCGTAAATGTCAAGCTAGTATATAGATAGTTCAATGCGTAAAGCTAGCTGCCTGCAAGAGAGAGAGAGAGAGAGAGAGAGGTGGAGGAGGCGTGGCCTTTGAAAGCTTTCTGCACAAGTCATAACACTATAACACACACAGACACACACAGTCTGCCGAAAAACCTTGAGCATGCATTAGACGACCTGGCTGGCTCAGTGCCCTCTGATGCCATTGCCCTGTGTGCTATGTGGGTTTGTTGACTATCTCATGGCAAGCGGCCAATCACAGAGCAGGATTAGCGTCTGGCTCTTGTGTGTGGCTATGGTCACAGCTGAGTGATGTTTCAAGGCTGGCCTTGACAGGGCTATAGGATATATGAACTCTCCTCTGATTGGTCTAGAAAGTATACAGGAGGCGGAGCTTAGTGCTTTCATATGAGTAATGACAGCTATTGTCAGTTTCAGCTTTGTTTTCTCTCTCTCCCTCTCCCTCTCTTTCTCTGTTACTCCCAAGGCCAATTTGTGACAAACTTCTCCATATTAAGTTGAAAGAGAGGTTACAGCATGATGTCATTTACTAACATTAGCAAACTCCTATAGTTAGCTGTAAAAAAAAAGGTACAACCATTACATTCTTTGACATCATCATAATTCTGAAGAAACTTTGAATGCCATTTCTGTTGAAAAGAAACTGCAAATCACAAGGTGGCCTTTAGGTTTCTTATTAATGTATCAATAAGAGTCAGAGGATATAGTTGTCTTCCAAGTAATCAAATACGCATTAGGAAATGGATTGCTATACAATGAGAGAAATGTTTTTAAAATGTGTAAAAGATATATAAAAAGTGCATATATATTCACAAAGGTCCTTTTTATCCTATAGACATACTGTTTCCTTGCTGCGTTTTACTATACACTCTACATAGATTTCATTCTTTTGTTTTACTAAAAATGAAGAAAAAATAACAAACCAGCTTCAATTTTGTTTGTTTTATAGAAATGAAATATCTTGACAAACATATAACTGCATATTGTTTATACCATGGAAATTATGTAATTTAAGGTGAAGTTGTTTTGCCCCAACGAGCAGAGCATAATTCTCAAGAAATATAGGCCTACTTGGTTATTTTGTGTACTGGGTATTATTCACAACTGCATACTCTTGAATTATTACATCAATAAAGAAAATCGATGATGATTTTACCTTCCTATATTTTAATTCTATATATTAAAAAAATAATTCTTTGAAGTGATACAAATTCCAGATGAAAAAAAAAATGCTTAATGTATTTTACTGATATCATGAATATAGGCCCTATCTGAAAAATATTTAATCCAATACAGATTTCTGAGTAACATCGTAACAAAAGGCAAAATAGGAAACACCCCTCAAATAGGCATTATATGAACCGTTTCCCTAATGGAATGAATGATGACAGAAATGCAAAAATGCCTGGTTTATTTCAAAAGAGCATTCATATTGTATGGTAGCAAAATAGCTGTACCCAAGTCCAAGAGAAACCCCCCCCCCACCCCCCCCCCCCCCCCCCATCTGAAGGTTAAATTAGTTACATGACTCCGAAAGCAGCATGAATTCAATTGTCCCAGAAAAAAAAACTCTTGCAGCAAAAATTAGTCGTTTCTTTGATTACAAGGTCTTATCTGCCTTCCTTCTCCCTTTCCGTCTCTCTCTCAAAATATTCCATCAATCTAGGCCGTGTCTGGGCAGACCGTGTCTTGATATACTCCTCCGTGACCTGATTAACGTTAATATCAAGGACGCTGACATCGAGCGAGGGCGCCCAATGACTGCAATCAGCTCCTCCGCTCCCTGCATCATTATTTTTAAAAGAAACCTCGTCGTCTTTCCGGAATCTCCCAAAATGTGAAGATTTTCATGATTGCAAACCCACCGCGACCTGCATCTCAACGTTACATATATGATGTAAACAAGGTCGTTTCATTCTCAATGCAACTTCTCTTCTTCACATATTGCTTTATACATTTTTATTTTTACCATATAAAGGCATATATGCTCAGATTGGGTGTATAGGACAATGATTAAACTAGGTTACATTCACGGCCAAAAGCTTCTATCACTTTCAAAGGAAATCAATGAGAAGAAAATCAATATATTGTGAAATTCCAAAATGAGCAGATATATCCCGATCACGTTGAAGCCTGGTTTATAATATACAGCCTTGTTTTTCAGTTTGAGATATAAATTAATACTATGCCTTATAAGTTTGTCTAATTGAACTTTTAATTAACGTCTGAGATTACAAAAAATATATTTTTCTTTATTTACTATAAGGTTTCAGAGAGCCTGGTTTTCTATTTTAAAGGTGATTGCAAGACAAGACACAAAGCTAATACTGAAAATGATGAAACCTTATAAAAGAAAGGAAGGACATGAAACCTTGTCAATAACTTATATAACAAATGGGACAATCTAATATTACTAAAAAAGAAATTTGTGACAAACAAATATGGTGGTCCTAAACAACAGAAAACATTACACTTTATCAAAACTTTGGTAGCCCAACCGGGCCACCAAGTGTGGGCTTTTGCAGAATATTTGTGGCCCGACTCTCATTTTTGGTTGCCCCGGGCCACTGCTAATGTCGAGCCCTGCAAACTGTAAAGATTTTGTTTCTAATTGAGAACCGACTTTTCAATGATGTGTAAGTTTGAATCCTCAACCTACCATTAAGGGGCGAGTGTTTAATTTCTTCTGAATATACTGAACAATTAAGTATTTTATTCATTCATTTATTCATTTATTGATTCCACTTTTAAAACAAATAGCATAATATACATAACAAATGTATTCGTAAACATAGTGTATCAAAGATCAAATTAAATATCTAACATAAGTATTTAAACATAAGGTACACTACAAAATGTAAAAAAAAGTGAGGAGCCTAAATAAAAAGCAGAGCTTGTAGAAAATTAGGCTCCCATTGGGAGAAAATATAAGTTATTACTTTGGGCGAACAAATGTGGAAACGGAATACATATTTATTACATTGAATGTTTTACACAAAATATATCGAAAGGCATCAAGTAACCAGAAAATGATGAAGTAGAAAAAGAATAATAGTAAGATAAAATGAAATTGGAAAACGACCAAAAGATGGAGGAGGGGGGGGGGGGAGTCAAGGGATAAATAATAGAGAGTATAAGAAAGAAAGAATAGAAAAACATAATTATAATTATTATTAATTATTCATGTCCCAAACCTAAAAAAGACATGAGTATTGTATTCCATACCCCATTTTTTCAGATAAAAATACAATTCTCAAATATAAATTTCTTTCAAAGTGAAAAGTAGATACATTGTAATCAAAATCACATTGTAAAAAAATCTTAAATACCCCTAAATTGATATTTGTTTCAGTTGTTCAAATGGTGTGGTATTTTAAGACATTTTCTGTGCATATCTTATACCCTAAACCAGTGTGAACTGTTAACTTATCAATGTAATTTAGATTACAAAAGAATATCCGGATTAATATAGGAAAAAGACAATAATAGACAAATGAAAAGGTCTTTCTTCCAGCTATGTAATCATTTTTCCTTATTCTTTTTTTCATCTTTTCAGATTTCTTTAAAAAAATTGTAATCATATTTATTTCTTTAACACCCTAAGTTTGCTGCACATGTTTCTGTCTGTATGTAAAATGACAACATCACCGCTGACACCAAATCTCTAATGAAATTGAAGCTTGAGAAATATTTGCTGATAATGCAAAAATATCTACCAAAATGATCCTTGAAATTAATAAAAAGTGTTTCTTCTGCCTCTTGAGTTTGAAGGGGGGTTCACCCTGATATGATAAGTTGATTTCAATAAAAGCAGCAAAATTTGAGAACATTGGTGAAATTTAATTGAAAAATCTATCAAAGAGTAAGAAAGTTATGACCTTTTCAATGATAGAATTTGTGACATCTTATGCGAGGAGCTTCACCATACATCATGGAATATAGATTCCATAACTTAAATTTTGAACGGCATATGAGCAATCCGCTGTTGAAGTCCTGCTCTATTATCTTTCTTTATATCTTTTCGTGTTTATTTTCATATCCCCTGTATGTTTCCCTTTTTTTTTTCTTGTTCTTTTTTTTTCTGCTGTTATCTGCTCTGTCACCTGTATGTGTGTCTTGTACAATGTTAGAAAATTTATCCTTAAAATAAAAGAAGTTCCTGCAGCAGAGTCTCGAGATCACCTGTAATCTTACCAGATTGCGTAATCTTACATTATATCGTGTAAAATTACAGGAAATTGGTATTTGGTGTACAGGTGTATGGAACCTTACAAATTTCCTTAAATAAAACACCCTTTTCCCCTTTTTAAACAGACCAGTTCGGTTAAATTGCAGAAAAATTCATGTTTTATAAATTTACAGAATGATTCTGTTATTGCTTTCTGCAAAATCTTCTTTTTTCCCCTGTAAAATCAGGTGTTTTTTTTAACAGTGTATAGGCAATTCTACAATTATTATTTAGAGGGGTCCACATGCACACTACAAGCATTTGCTTTTTACTCGATCCCTCCATTTTCTCAGATCTGTGTAATGTTTATGATAATTTGCTTATAATATATACTTTTTGTTTACTTATGGAACAAATAAGATATAATGAACATACCTCCATTCATATTGTTTGTATAAAATTCATTGTAATTATTTTTGACCACATTACTTTGTTCTGTTGAAAATGAAATAATAAAAAAATTGAAATTGAGAATTGAAATTGTATTATAAAATCTTCTTATAGAAGGAGGTATGAAATGATGTGTCTGATAATATATCCACTGCACAAATAAAATCACTTTAAAATTTGTGAAAAAAAATCATTTTGGGGAACTTATATTCACACAACATATAGAGGAGCCGCTCGTCTGTGATGTCACAAAATGAAAACTATAAAAATTCATAATGCTGTTATTCTATGACAAATTTTCATTAAAACAAAAAATCAAAATTCATTTTGGGGAACTTATATCACACAACATATAGAGGAGCCGCTCATCTGAGTTCATTTCCAATTCGTCTAATCCCAATTCGTCCAATTGCCAACTCGTCTAGTTTCATTTGGTCTACCATCAGTTCGTCCACTCACCATATGGTCTACTTTCATTTAGTCTAATGCCATTCTGTCTAATAACCAGTTGGTCTAATAGCCATTTAGTCCATATACTATTTGGTCTAATTAAACTAAAGTGTTAATTGTGCAAAATGAAGGAAAAGAAAATTGGTATTAGACCAACTGGTTATTAGACGAAATGGTTATAGACGTACTGGTGATTAGACAAAGTGATGATTGGACCGAATGGCTAATGGACCAATTGCTGTTAGACGAAATGTTGATGGACGGAATGGCATTAGACTAAATAAAGGTAGACCATGTGGTAAGTGGACAGTTGGCAGTGGACGAATTGGCAATTTACCCTCATCTGTGATATTACAAAATCAAAAATTAAAAAATAAATCATAACTACGCTTTTCTTTGAAGGATTTTCATCAAACCTTCACCAATGATTTTCTCCATTTTTCAGCTATTATTAAAACCGACTCATTACCTGGGTGACCTTCCCTTTTACTTCAGTGATGATGTCGTAAGCGAAGAGAAGACGTATCCAAGTCTACTGACGTATGGGTCTGACGATGGTGACAAGTTCGTCCATGCTGAAGACTGTTTAGAAGGGTCATTAAATACTCATTATGTTCATCATTAGCAACCATGCAAGGTCACAGAAGTAGAGTATGACATAGCCAGGACATTTTTCCCCTACATTTTTTTCTTGGGGGGGGGGGCGATCAATGCTTCTGAAGGCCATGCATAATCAAGAGGCCAGCTCAAATTAGTCTGCAGGCGCAGACCCTGATTGAAACTTAAATCAACAAGTGGGTCTTCACACAAGACTCTCCCATATAAAACTTGCTGTTGAGCGAGAGGGCCTTCAGTACACAAGTCATTGTAGGTTGTGCTTTCAGACCCTTTAACACAAGTGAAGGGTTCGCACAGTAGACTAGGAGCCCTCAATTATACTGTCATATGCAGGTGAAACCATTAACCAGGTGTTAAAAACTCTCCCTGGGGTTCAAATACAACACCAATTTTCAAATATGAATAATACTTTAAAAAAAAGAAATATCAGACAAATGGGACATACAAGGTGTTTTTTTTTTCTTGTTATTCCCACAACTTAAACACAGTACTTTTCTTTTTTAATTTATACAATGCTGTTTACCATATGAACTTTACAGAAGTTGCTTAACAGTTCAAACATGTCAAGTGCTTAAAATTTTAAACAACAAAGTTGATTTTTAGATATATTTAATTTTCAATAAAAATTAAACACGCGTGTTTAAAATGTAAACTATTGGAAGGTACCAGAGGTTCATATTAGTAATTATATACCTTACATTAAGTTTGTTCCATTGGACTTCTACAGCACATCTTAAAAGCATAGTGTTGGATTTTTCATTGGTCAAATATATCATAACATGTTTTTACATATTTTTATGTAAATTAGACCACTGTAAAATCTCTCCAGAAATTTTTTTTATAGTGGCAGCAAAACCCAGAACAATTTTAGAGAAAAGACCTCTAAAGATGTGACAAACTAGAAAATATACCCTTTCAATTAACATTTTTTGTTCAATTTCCAGAAACACGCAATTTTTTTTCATATTTGTTGTAGTTTTGACACCCTAAATTTGCCATATTTGACCTCGTGTTTTGCTTGTTGGGCAGGTGTGGCCACCTACGGAAAGATGAAAGAAAACAATGACTTAGCATCTAAATTGGAATGATGAAAACCTTGAAGGAAACCCACCAGACATATTCTGATTTAAACGAAAGGTACAAGCTTCTTTTCTCAGCAAATAGGCCTACAAGTTGAACACACGCAAGGGAATAAGAAGGCAAAGGCCTATCCCCAGAAAGAACCCCTTCATTATGTTTTTATACCATCACTTTCCAAGAGCAAGTCATTCTTTTGTCATGGTCTTATAAGTAGGAGTGGGCTATACATGGGTCAAAAATACTTTTTTTGTAATTTCAATATGACAACAGTTTTTTTTTATTCCTTGTAATGTATCTCAACATGAAATGACAATATTTTTTGTCTCGGGTCCGAGAAAAAAGTGTGCCGGGCCAAAATCCAAAATGGCCGCCAAACCCCCCTAAAATCACAGTTTTGGCCACAACTTCTTTATTTGGTGGTCTTTTTCTCTGGTTTTGGTGTCTATTCATATGCTTTGGGGGCAGACAATTAGTTTTTCCTATGATTAGTACTTTTAAACCATTATTTGTAGAGTTAAAAGGTAATTATACCTAAATTTTCAAATTTTTATATTTCTTTTCAGCCAAAAGTAGGTTTTATCGTCCTGGGGTTCTTGGATATTAGATGGTACGAGGTCAATAATAGAAAGCAGCTTCATATAGCTATATTGCTTTTATTCCTCTACTTTGGGTTTTACGGATATTTGTGAAATATATATCTTATTAAATAAAAAATGTCAATTATCCATTGGGCCTATACAGTACATGTATACAATGTACTGTACATACTGCACTGCATAAATGCATTGGCCACCATGACAGCTAACAAGGCCTGTATAAACTAGTGTCATAGAAATGAGCTCTCAGGTTTAGAGTTAGATGCCTCAGAAATTGAAGATAAGTTTTGTCTCAGAAATTGAGGACGTTTTGTCAAATATGCTAATTCAGGGGGCGGAGAGAGGTAATTAACCCCACATCATGGCATTTTAGCTATTTTGGTCCCCGTTGCATAAAAATTTACCATTATGTTAACTTAACTTAATGGTAACTTGCATGGAATCCGTGATTCTGATTTGCTGTTGATCAGCGTTACCATGATAGTTAACTGACCCCATAAATATAGGCAAGTTTAGACACCATAACCAGGTAAAAAAAAGCCTCCAAATGGAGAAGATATGGTTAAAAATATGATGTATGTATATATGATATGTGATATTTTTGTGAATTTACGTTGCTGGTTTCATCATGTATTATACATCAGCTGACAAGCAATCAAATTCACAATCTAATTCTAAACATTAGGAGCTCATTTCTATGACACTATATAGTTTATGTCCATTTTATATGTCATGGTGGTCAATGCATGTATATATGCAGTGTAGTATGTACAGTAAATTGTATACCGTATAGCCCCTATGGATAAATGGCATTTTCTTTTATTTGATAAGATATATTTCACAAATATCCGTAAAACCCAAAGTACAGGAATAAAAGCAATAAAGCTATATAAAGCTGACTGCTACTGTTCAACTGGTATCGTCTAATATTTAAGAACCACATAACGATGAAACCTACTCTTTGGCTGAAAAAAATGGCTTTAAAAATTGGTAAATTTAAGTAAAATCACCTTATAACTCTACAAATAATGATTTAAAAGTACTAAGTTTAGGAAAAACAAGTTACCTGCCCCCAGAAACATATGAATAGACACCAAAACCAGAGAAAAAGACCATCAAATAAAAAAGTTGTGGCCCAAAATGTGATTTTGGGGGGTTTTGGCGGCCATTTTGGATTTTGGCCTGGCACACTTTTTTCTCGGACCCGAGACAAAAAATATTGTCATTTCATGTTGAGATAAGGTAACAGGAACACAAAAAAACTGTTGTCACAGTAAAACAAAAAATCACCCATTTATAGCCCACTCCTATTATAAGATATGATACAGCAGATGCCCAAGGATAATGTTTTTGTGTACTATCATATTCTCTCTTTCTTACTCTCCCTCTCTCTTCCCCTCTCGCCTGAACTGTGTGTGCATGTTGGGGGTGTAACCTTGAAGAACAATAAACTGAATGAACTTTTTGGCAAGTGGGCGGAGCCTTCTTTCCACAGAATCCTTACATAATCCAGATACATATGAATGGCCCTTGTAGCAGAGAAATCCTTGTCAAATACTTAAATCGCTTTTCACTTCCAAGTAGGGAGGTCAATATACATTATATAGGCCTACACTGAAAAAATTATACATCAAATGAAAATATACTATACCATTTTATACTATTGTATCTTACTCAATCTATTCTTTATTTATACAGAATGTTCACAGTAGGATGATAAAATCAAAATGTATATAATCCATTATCTTTGCACTCTTGTAATAATACAACTTATACAAGTGAAATGTTTTTTTTTAAACTGATTTTAACCCGAAACCTAACAAGACGATAGTCGGCTATACAAAAACTTGTAACTACTCATACCCAACCTATAGGGGTCCTATCTGAAGTACTTGACCAAGTAAAAGCTAAATTCAAAATAAAATACAACGAGTCATCAATAGGTTATTGAATATGAGTTACTCAGTTTAGAACACCCCCCCCCCTTCCCTTTTTATAACTGCTTTTTATCCATCACATTCTCTTTATCACTCGAGTAATAATTCAAAAAATAAATATAGAAGTATACCCAGAGAGAATTTGTTCAGGGAAACACTCAACGATAATCATTCTTTTAAAAGTAATGATACATAAGCGCTGATCCTTCAACTACTATGTTTCTCTACAAGGAATGAAAAAAACTATGAACAAATAAAATAAAACAATATAATATAATGTAATATAATAAAATATTATTAATAACACAGACATCCTCATTTTCTGTGAACTCTTTCCTTTTTTTATATTTTATACTCAACTGATATCTTAAAAAAGAAGAAGACCTTGAGTATAGATAAAGCCTTTTCTTGATGTGAAGGGAGCATAAACTTTTGTTGTTGAAAAAGGTCATTAAGTTCTTCACATTTTAAAATCTTTCTCCAGAACTGTCTCTCTTATTGAAGGTATAAAACCTTGTTGAGAGCTTCCCCTTTCTTTTCAACTTAGACATGTGATCATTACGTAACAAGCCCGGGGTAACAAGTATTCATGATTCTCTTCCAAGAACTGAACGACCTGTTCACTTTAATATCAACCACTGAACATTTGTAATTATCATTTGAAAAATATGACCAGTTTCTCTTTTGGGTTGGCTCATAGTTGTATGACCTTTATAAAGGATGTATGGTCAGAGCCAATAAGGGTAGGGTTTTTTTTGGGTGGCCTTGAAGAAATCTTTCCCCAAGAACTGATGGAGCTACCCTGTCACTAAAAATGATTAAGTTAATATTGTAATAAATAGATAAAGAAATTAATAAAGAGCAAATAAGGAAATGAGAGGCTAATAGATAAATAAACAATTAAAAAAATAAATTCCCTAGCGAGTAAATAAAACAAATTGGTGAATAGACTTTATATAAACAAATATTAACTTATTATATGAATATGCAAATTTCTTTTCAATTTCAAACATTTCTCAATTTTATTTTCAAGATATTCACCTATATTTTTGCAAAATCTGTCTTAAGTTGTGGTAATTCTCCCATAGCATTTAATATTTCAGTTGTTCACTTCATTTATATGAGAAGGGCTAAATTTATGTGATAAAATCTCATAGTTTCCTCTAATGTCACTCTATTCAGCTGCAAATCACTGTATTGGATGTACCTTACAAGAAAATCAAAAGGCTTTGAAATCACCTACTGATAACCTCTTTTCCCTCTACACAGTGTTGCTTGAATGTATTCCTATTCATTCAAGTACAATTTTAACCAAATACTTCAAGATCCATACCTCATTTTTCAGATAAAAATACAATTCTCGTAAAAAATTTGGAAATATAGTGGTGGCTCCCAAAGAGAGCCTTCATTGCACATCCCATCAATCATCGTAATGACCCCCTTTTCTTGATTGTGATTTTTTTGGGCAAATTCTCACCCTGTGAAAGTCGGAATCTGGATCTGTGCCTGTCATCTCTAGGCTACAATAGCCTTTACTCACACTACCCCCTTATCCAACAAAATGTGTGGGTTACACAATAACATTTACCCAAGACCATATTCTTTTTCCGATCCTCTCAACTTGAAAGATAATACTTATTGGTCAGAAATGTTCCTGGAAGTTGCTGGCATTAAACATCCATTTGCTGACCATTGACCATTCACTCATTCATCCATGTCCTTGGCTCGAGGAGATCTGACCACTGCCGATGACCAAACGATCAATAAATATTGACTGGCTCATTAAAGTGGACATCTTTTCTAGAAATAGCTCCTGTTTCTTATCAGGTGGTAGTTGATGTCATAAGGAAGGAAGTATCATGTGTACAATGGGTCAATGACTATATGTTCGAAGTCAAATTATGATACCCCTTTATTTCAAACTATAGATTGTCTATTCCCCATCGACCAGAAATTGAAACTAGGAAAAGGAAAAACAAAGACATGACTTTGAATGGCATGAAACTGAAATATTTTATTATACACCCTTCTTTTCTGTATTGTTCAGTGGAAATGGATAAACAAGATTCATTCATTCACACTTATATTTTAAAAAATCAACCTGAACATATTATTTTCGATACAAATTGAGTGATTTCGGGGTTCACTCAGTTACAAAGTTCTCTGCCAAAGATGGTTAAGAAACCCAAGTCTAAATTTATATTTCGCACATTAGAAATAACTTAAGCACTGACGCAACGGAAATGAGATGGGCAAAAATCAAACAAGCCAAAGACCTTCCTCTCTTGTTGAAAGTCATTACACAAATAAAGGTTTGGTGATATGGGATCGAACATGACTGAGCTCTTCTTAATATATAACATACCAGCAAACAGAGGGAATAATGCGAAAAAGAGGATGTGCTCAACAATTTAATCTGCGCACCACCGAGGGCAAAGATATTGGTCTTTGATCATGCATGGTCTCAATGTACAGACAATGGTTCCTTGACTTGGGGCCCCGTTTCATAAAGCTTTTCGTAATAGTCGCTCTTAACTTACGAACAGCTTTATGACATGACCCCCAGGGGTGGTTTCATAAAGCTGTTCGTAAAGGTATGAACAGCTATATGAATGAATGGTATATTTCAAGGTAAAATTGGTTTCTTCATGACTTTATGTTGGTTCAGCCCAATCTTTCCTGTAATATGCCTATGTTAACCTGTAGACATCATGTTTCAGAACAAAGTTAGGGTTTTAGCAGAATTTAATAAAATTATTTGAGTCCCTTTTCTGGGAAGTGTAATGTAACAGTAGGGAAAACATTGTTTTGAAACATTGCTCTCATTTTGTGTGACCATATTTCATTCATTTGTAGTCAGGCATAAACAACTATGACCCTCCCCCCTTCAGAATTACTTCTGGTAAAAACAATCAAATTGATCGTCATGAATTCAAAGTTTCCTCCTTATTACAACATTTAAGTGACATTGATCACTTGCAATTCTAATTATTCATTTACTTTTGTCAATGTATTGTACATGGTGTTATATTTAATGTAATTTGAATTTTTAGTTCTCAAAATGACTTTGAGATGTACAAATTTTAGTTACTTTGCTCTCATAGTGGAAATGAAATGAATAGCCAAATAGAGCCTACTTCAAGGGGAAGTTCACCCTGTAGAAAAGTTTGTTTTAAAAATAGCAGAAAAATAATAAAATATAATGGTGAAGGTTTGATGAAACCATTTTCAATTATCTAAGAAAATTACATTCTATTGTAGGAAAGCTGCTTGCATATGATGTCACAAATCAAATAATTAAAATTCTTATAACTTTTTTTTATTCTCTGATGGCTTTTTCTCAAACCTTCTGCAATAATTTTTTCTGCTATTTTTACAATAAACTTTCTGTCAGGGTGAAGTTCCCTTTAAATAAGAAAACGTTTTTTACTTACAGTAATTTCACTATCTTCGTAATAATGCATAATTGAATATATGATAGTATCAAACATAAACCAAGGTTATACGTATATCAAAATAACCTGAATGTATCTAAAGAGTCATTTAAAGAAAAGAGTTTTGATGAAAAACAAACAAATTGATTTTTTTAATAGTTAAAATTAAATAGTTTAAATTTATTTGCTTTTTACAAAACAAAGATCTTGTATTACAAATATTTAAAAACAAATTGAGAAACAGTCTGTAATGAAAAACTAACCTACTAGTCCTATGATCAAGTAGGTTCAGTTTCTTGTCTTTTTTTTGATGTGCTGGCATTGTACACATGTTACATAATCGTCACTTAAAAGACAAGTATGAATACTAGATTGATTTGTCCTTGCGAAAACAGAAAGAACTATTATTTGGAACATGTTTACACCCGCCCCAAATAGGAAAAATGACAGGTAAACTAACTTGTCAATTTACTTCAACAGGCTAGACCTGATATTAAATGACTTTGTTTTCACACCTACTAAAAGCAAATAAATTCTCATAGTTATGAGCAAGCAACAAGATAAACACTTTTATGAAGAGACTGGATATAAAGTTGTTCTTGTTATCTAACTTGTATATTCCTATATTTGCACCTTGTGAATCAGTTTTGTGAAAATCAACCTGCTTTTAGGCAGGTTCCTTCATATTTCACTTTATTTACTGCTATTATCTTTTGTATTTTATCAAATGCATTTCTCATATTATGTTATTACTTTGCTAGCTTGTGAAGTATGAAAATAAATTCAATTCAAGTACCCAATCAAAATTATAAATAAAGAAGTTGTTTAATCAATCAGTTTTCAGTTTCACACTGCAAACATACCGCAACCTTGACAAAATCCTGCAATTTTTTTTGGAAATTTGAAATGTAGGCCTACCTACTTCTTTGTGGTTAGTTGTTTTTCTTTCAGAGATATTACGGTACAAAATGTTTCTTTCACACTTGCAAAATATGAGATATATTTCAGACTGGGGCAGGTGTGAGTGTGCCTTCAGGGTATTGCTTTATCAAAGAGATCCTCGTTTACATACAGGTGGAAAAAGGAAGCGTCTGATCGTGTCCTTCACATATTTTGTGAGATTAAAAGTTAAAAAGGGGGCTTTAAATGAATAATAAGATCATACGTCACAATAGAAGGATGACATTCCTAGAAATAGCTCAATAATGTGAGTCATTAGGATATATTGCAACAGAATGTTTTTTTTTTCAATTCGTTTGTATGATCCTTACGAGTCATTGAACTGTAAGCCTATATGATGGATGCATTGGGAGAATGAAGGGGCATTATACAATTGATGTAATTCTTTTCCCAAAATCATGAGGAGGATATCATTTCTTTGTTCATGGAAAGAAGCAAATAAAATACAAATATAACACAATGTTCAATAGATTCAACACTTTCCAAAGTGGAGAACTTTTTACAGTAAACAAGGCAAAAGCAATTTTGTGTCTCGCCCACTTATTAAAATAACCAGAAATATCGTGATTTGCGAGGGCACGCAAAAGAATTATATCGAAACTTCATTGTGAAATGACTGGGATGGAATAACACTTGTCATAAGAGCCTTGCACGTAAACTTTAATGTTGACCTGAAAAGACCTTTGACCTTACCATGTGACCTCCGACTGCAGCATAACATGCAGGTCGCCTAAGTACATCTACCATCCAAGTTTTGTTGAAAAGTAACTTATGGTTGCGGCGTTAGGTGTCATAAGAGAGTCTTGCATGTAAACTTTAACGTTGACCTGAAAATGACCTTTGACCTAACCATGTGACCTCCAACTGCAGCATAACATGCAGGTCCCCCAAGTTCATCTACCATCCAAGTTTGGTTGAAAAGTGACCTACGGTTGCGGAGTTGGGTGTCATAAGAGAGTCTTGCATGTAAACTTTAATGTTGACCTGAAATGACCTTTGACCTTACCGTGTGACCTCTGACTGCAGCATAACATGCACGTCCCCCAAGTCTATCTAATATCCAAGTTTGGTTGAAAAGTGACTTACGGTTGCGGAGTTAGGTGTCATAAGAGAGTCTTGCATGTAAACTTTAACGTTGACCTGAAAATGACCTTTGACCTTATCATGTGACCTCAGACTGCAGCATAACATGCAGGTCCCCCACGTCCATCTACCATCCAAGTTTGGTTGAAAAGTGACTTACGGTTGCGGAGTTAGGTGTCATAAGAGAGTCTTGCATGTAAACTTTCACGTTGACCTGAAAACGACCTTTGACCTTACCATGTGACCTCCGACTGCAGTATAACATGCAGGTCCCCCAAGTCCATCTACCATCCAAGTTTGGTGGAAATGCGACTTACGGTTGCGGAGTTAGCTGTCATAAGAGAGTCTTGCATGTTAACTTTAACGTTGACCTGAAAACGACCTTTGACCTTATCATGCGACCTCCAACTGCAGCATAACATGCAAGTCCCCCAAGTCCATCTACCATCCAAGTTTGGTTGAAAAGCTACATACGGTTGCGGAGTTAGGTGTCATAAGAGAGTCTTGCATGTAAACTTTAACGTTGACCTGAAAATGACTTTTGACCTTACCATATGACCTCAGACTGCAGCATAACATGCAGGTCCCCCACGTCCATCTACCATCAAAGTTAGGTTGAAAAGCGACTTACGGTTGTGGAGTAAGGTGTCATAAGAGAGTCTTGCATATAAACTTTAACGTTGACCTGAAAATGACCTTTGACCTTACCATGTGACCTCAGACTGCAGGATAACTTGCAGGTCCCCCAAGTTCATCAACCATCCAAGTTTGGTTGAAAATCGACTTACGGTTGTGGAGTTATGTGTCATTACAGGTTTGTGACGGACGGACGACGGACGGACGACATTTGGATCCCTAAGTCTCGCCTTCACCTCTGGTGGGCGAGACAAAAATGAAGCACATTTTCCTAGAAATTCAAACTAAGCTTACTGATCATCTCAGCCTCATGAAAAAACAAAAAAATCCTCTTTTCCATGGTTATTTTCTTAATAATATGGTTTCTATAAAGCAGATTATGCTTTCTATTAATTAGTATTCCTTCCTGTTGATGAGTACTGGAAAACATGCTTAATTAGTCTAGGATAGAAGAGACATAACCTTGTTTTTTTTATATATACAATATTTTTTTAGGGTTTCTTGTCAATTCGAGGGTGCTGATTACGAATCTGGATGATGCCACACGTGTAACCTTGAGCATTTTCCGCAAATTGGCAAAATCCAATATGGCCGCCAAAATATGCAATTACCCATGAAAATCATAAAATTATCCGCACATTGGCTATGAAATGCATGAAATCGTGTGGCAGGAGTGAAATACTCTCTGAAAAAATAATTTTTGACAAAATATTTATTTTCCTGATATTCAAAATGGCCACCATAGGCCCCTGTATACTCATTATGTACAATATGAATAGGGAAAACTAATTTTCACAAAAATTAGCACTAAACCGCAAAAAATCGCGATGTAGGAACGAAGTAATATATGCAAATCATCATTACTAACGAGATATATCATTTATTATGTCATATATGGGAACATTGCTGTATTTTGATATCTAAAATAGCCGCCACTGGCCCAAACAATATTGTGTACAATGGCAATGGGCCAAAAAATTCACAAGAGTGATCACTAAAATGCATATCATTAAGATTAAACGCCACTATTTTTTTTTTTTTTTCAAGTCTTCACTCTCTCTCTCCATCATGATCCTTTCCTTTGTTCTTGATACTCCACAAGGTCAACTCATCATGGGATCTTGAAAGGTCAGGTCCACCCCAAAAAAGTCTTTATTTAAATAAATAGAGAATAATCAAACTAGCATAATGCTGAAAAATTCATCAAAAATTGGATGTAAAATAAGAAAGTTATGGCATTTTAAAGTTTCGCTTATTCTTTCACAAAACAGTGATATGCACAACTCAGTGACATACAAATGAGTCAGTCGATGATGTCCATCACTCACTATTTCTTTTTTTTTTATTGTTTGAATTATACAATATTTCATTTTTTTTACAGATTTGACAACAAGGACCAACTTGACTGAACCATATAGTATTAAACAATGTTAATTCCACATGTTCAGGGAGGAATTAATCGTTGTTTCACTTGACAATGAGGAGAAAATTAGAATATTTCATATTTCAGATAATATAATACAAAAGAAAAAGAGAGTGGATGACGTCATCAGTCTCCTCATTTCCATACCAACCAGGATTGTTTTGTGAAAATAAGCGAAACTTTGAAATGTCATAACTTTCTTATTTTACATCTGATTTTGATGAAGTTTTCAGTGTTATGCTAGTTGGATATTTATCTTTTTATTCAAATCAACTTTTTGATGGGGTGGAATTGTCCTTTAAGGAACCCCAACCATACCATGAGTTCACACAACCACAATCATGAGAAGCCATATTCAGACGACAGCACTGACACAACTGATTCAATTCCATTCAGTCTGAATGACACCAACAATCACCATGGTTTAAAATGGAGTAATTCAGACTACTGCAAATGGATATCAGAATGAACCGCGGAGAAAATTGCTTTTCTTTTGAATGAGCTTTAGATTTGAACTAAAAAGTGATGAATTATTTCAATCTAAGACATATCTCTGTGGGTTTTTCAAGAACTGAAAACAAGATTGATATTGCTATATAAGATTTTTTTTTAAAGCAATCAGTACATAAAAAATTGTTCATATGCTAACAGAGGAATCAGCCTTCAGGGTCGAATTCTTGTCTGAAAGTAAACGACATATAGGTTCTTAGAAAACCCCTCTGTTTTATCAGTTTTAATGGGGGAAGGGAATATGCAGCGACGCTTGTAAAGACTGTTTGAAAAACTACTTTCTTAATTCTCCCTTACTTAAAAAAAATGAAAAGTCATCTTGTCTGTGTAGACCTTTAGGCCCTTAACCTAGTCCTAATTCTCCCTTGCACTCGTCCAAGAATCCTGCGTACGTTAACCAAATTGATCTGGCTGCAGTGTGAACAGACCCCTAATTAACCCACTCATTACCGCTCACCTCCTTCATACCATTGACTTCCGGATGAGAGCAGCAATTGACCTTGGCAGACATAGGGTTAACGATGATTCACCTTGCCATGTCTAGACTCACAGGCTCTTCCAACTTGAGAGGGACAAAGCAGCCATTTTGCCGCTTAAGATTTTCTTAATTACTGCTCTGAAAGGCCGTAAATGTGTCCTGGTAATGGTGAACATATCTAATCCTCTCTCTCCCTCTATTTTTTTCATTGAAAAATAATAATTACCTAAACTCTTAAACTTACTCTATGGCTCCCACCTTGAGAAGAAAAAGCAGCCATTTTGCCGCTTAAGATTTTCTTAATTACTGCTCTGGAAGGCCGTAAATGTGTCCTGGTAATGGTGAACATATCTAATCCTCTCTCTCCCTCTATTTTTTTCATTGAAAAATAATAATTACCTATACTCTTAAACTTACTCTATGGCTCCCACCTTGAGAAGAAAAAGCAGCCATTTAGCAGCTTAGGATTTTCTTATTTTGCCGCTTAGGATTTTCTTAATTACTGCCTCGGAAGGTCACAAAGAGTCCTGGTAATAGTGACAATATCTAATTCCCTCTCGCTCTCTATTTCTTTCCACAGAAAAATAATAATTACCTATAAATCTCTTAAACTTACTCTTTGGCTCCCACTTTGAAAAGACAAAGTAGCCATTTTGCCGCTTAAGATTTTCTTAATTACTGCTTTGGAAGGCCACAATGTGTCCTGCTAATGGCGAAAATATATCTTCTCTCTTTCTCTATATTTTTACTGACAAATAATAATTACCCTATCTCTTAAACTGACTCTATGACTCTCCATCTTTTATTTTACAATCTTTAATTTGAGGCTGGATTGTTCTTTTTGTGAACTCGATCTAATGAGCCATTACCATCTTTATTATTATGAGTGAAATTTGTCACTCTCACAATAACCTTTATACATTTATGTTACAGTAGTTAAAGGACAAGTCCACCCTAACCATTAGTTGATTTGAATAAAAAGAGAAAAATCGAACAAGCATAACACTGAAAATTTCATCAAAATCGGATGTAAAATAAGAAAGTTATGACATTTCAAATTTTCGCTTAATTAAAAAAAACAGTTATATGCACATCCTGGTCAGTATGCAAATGAAGAGACTGATGACGTCATCCACTCACTATTTCTTTTGTATTTCATTATATGAAATATGAAATATTATCATTTTCTCCTCATTGTCAAGTGAAAAGATTAATTCCTCTCTGAACATGTCGAATTAGCATTGTTTTAATACTATATGGTTCAGTCAAGTTGGTCCTTATTGTAAAATCTGTAAAAAATGAAATATTGTATAATTAAAACAATAAAAAACAAAAGAAATAGTGAGTGATGCACATCATCGCCTATCTCATTTGCATGTCACTGAGATGTGCATATAACTGTTTCGTGAAAAATAAGCGAAGCTTTAAAATGTAATAACTGTCTTATTTTACAACAGATTTTGATGAAATTTTTAGCATTTTGCTAGTTGGATTTTTCTCTATTTATTCAAATCATCATTTTTCTGGGGTAGACTTGACCTTTAACAAGGGAGACTGGAGTTTAACAAAGCCCCAAAGGGTACTGTAACAGTCACCTATCGTCATTACATTGATTTAATGTAAAAAAAAAAAAACTTGCAACAAACTGACTCAATCAAAATACAAAGTAATGTCGTCTGTAGCACTCGTAATGACCTATCATTAGCATGTAAAGCAGGGAAAAACAAAATAAAAATAGCATGGATTGACGGACATTGCCATGGCGACCAAGGCAATGACATAGTCAATACCAGCTTGGCCAATCAGAGAGGTGATGTAATGTATTTGTTTTTGAGGGTGGGTTTTGTAACAGTTGATGTTTTTGATCATTGTTAATCAGACCAACCCTTGTGTGTTGTTAAACATGGCTATGTGTGTGATAACAGGTAAAGTCTATCTTACTACTTGGAACATAAGAGAGATAAGGAAGAACGGAAATGATGTAATCACTTTGTGTGTAGCATTGCAGCTCTATTTTAAAGGAATCGAAATATCTTAATTCCTTTAACGTAACTAATTAGGCACACATACACAGTGGCGAGTTCAAGCAGGGGTGCATGCCCCTAGCTGTCTATGAAGAGAACTGCCCATTAGAGCTCAATCTAAGAAACTTGTCTTTTACTAATTCTCTATTGAATGCAAATTACCAGCAGGGCTTGCCCCAACCATCTTTTAAAGACACTTTACTGCCCCACTAATTCTTGCAATTTTGATAATCTGATAGAACATAATGTCAAAACAGACTGTAAGTGAATCTATTAAATGCACATACATCCAACAAATAATTCATCATTAAAATATAGAGCTCCTATATCCCATGGAACAATGACAGGGGCAGATCTAAAATTTACCAAAAGCAGTGGGTCACTCTTGACAATCAAGCAAGAAAAAAAAAGCCAAAAAAATACACAAGGGCACCCCCCCCCCCCGATCCATGTCTGATTATGACATAATCTCCAGATACTGATCATATTTACTGACTAGAACAAGTTGCTTAAGATTTACCAAAAACAGGGGGGGTCACTTTAAAATACAAAGAAAGAGAATAAAATAAGCCCCCCCCCCCAAACAAACAAAAATAATAAAAATAAAATAAGAGACAAGGCCAATTGTCCCTCCCCAAGATAAGATCATGACACAATCTCCCGATATTGATATTTACAGAGTGGAAATTAGGTAATAAATATTTCTTCCAACACTAACATATATGCCATTAACCTGTGGAAATAAATCCAATGATCATCATCATCATCATCATTATTATTAGAAATGCCTGTAGCACCTAACAAGGTGGATATGTGCGCCATACAAATACCCTATATTATTTATTATTTACAAATATCCTATATCATTTATTATCCTCCCCCCCCCCTCCCTGACTCTGCGCTCCCTTCCCCTCACACACAACCAGACACAATTAACCATAAAAATCGACAAATACAATTTGTACTGACAACGAATCAAGAAGGCTATATATTGAGAAATCATTTATGAAGAATGAGATTCTCCGCCATTTCCCTATTTCTTGAAATCTTGTGAAGATGTAAAGTGAGGATAGCTCTCTAGATTCAACGAACATGTCATGCACTAACTTACATCAGCAGTGTAACCTTCCAAAAAGATAATTCACATTTAGGTTCACTATAAGCTAATGTCCGTTTGAATTATATTGCAATTTTATTTTCAATTGAACTTTTGCCAGAGGTTCTCCCTTTATTGCACCAAACAGAAACCATGCATTAGTTTAGGATGTCACATTTTTTGGGTTCAGGAGGTTAACTATTACCCACCCGAGGTAATTAAAGCTAAAATGGCATCGATTCAACAATGCCTCTCTAAACCCGGGAGGCAATGCATTCATCCTCATCATCTCTTCTAAGTCATCATAACCAGCTTTCACTAAAAAGATAAATTGCCAAATCACAATCTCCTTACATATGATTGATGTACAGGGTTAAAGCTAAGGCGATCAAGCGCCAGAGCATTGTCTGCAGCACAGATTTTCGTGAAGGACACAGAATATTAGAAAAACAAATTTTCCCTTCATCGCTAAAAGGAGCCTAATGCCAGTGAATGAGTGGGCTAGGCCAAGTAAAGAGAGTAATTAGAGTGCCGGCCTTGGGTTCTGGTTAGGAGATAAAGACCGTTAACCTTGTTCGGTCTCTAAAAAGGACACAATAACAGACAGATTGTCTCTGAACATTGGAAGGCCTCCAGGCTAGTCTCCAACTTCAGGCCTTGGACAACACACATGCAGGAAATACGCTGGTCTGATTACAAGACTACAATCCATGGCATCTTCAAACAACCCCTCCCTCTTAAAGCTAAATGAACGTAGTTGCAGTAAAACACTGATTTCGTGAGAAAGTCTGTAAAACCAAGGTAAAGTATTGATATATCATCATGGATCTAAATCTGGTACAGTTACATAAACTGAACTTTGTGAAATCATAATATCTAGCTAAAAAACGATCACACTGAAGATCGCTAACACAGATAGGCACACGTGGGACAGTGTATTATTATTGCTGGAATAAAGACCCGACGGAAGTGACCGAATCCGCGCTCATTTCTCAGCAATTACACAATTTCTTCCAGAATCCTTTGGCACATATTTTTTATTCATACAAACAGACACTTTGGTGATCATTATATTAAATTCTGTAAAAAGTCATTTTGAGATCGTTCCCACAACTGGAATTTATCTTTAAAATAAAGTGCTTCCCATTTCAAACAGAAATGTTTGTCAGAAATATCATAGAAATTACCCCCTCCTCAACTTCGAGGTCTTACAGTCAGAATGTTCACTATTTTGCTTATCATAAATTTGAAAGAAACTGCCCCCCCCCCCCGCTCCTTTGTAAGGGCAGTCATTATATATTTTGCTTGCCATAGAATTTGGGTTGAAGAAAATTCACCTAATTTGTTCATAGTTTTTAAAATGAATTTGCATACCCGAGAATTGTTTAATTATAGAATGAACAGGTGAACACAGGGGCGGATCCAGGATTTTCCAAAAGGGGGGGGCACATTTTTCCCAGGAAAAAATTGACAAGCAAAAAAAAAGGTCTTCACTTTCAAAAGGGGCACATTTCTGTTTTAACAGCATTTTCATATTACAAATTTTAATATTGCTTCTCAAAAGGGGGGGGGGGGCACGGGCCGGCTGTGCCCCCCTCGATCCGCCAGTGGGTGAAGATTTAAAGGCCTATTACATCACTTACCTGAATACATGGTGAATATTGGCATGCATTTGGTACAACATGGAAAACGGTAGTGTAGAATGTAGAGCAGGATCAAGTTGGAAGAAAAAAGTAAAGAAATAGGAAACAAATTAGCACATATATAATAATATATAATACAGGTATATTTACCCAGGGAAGCCGCTTCAGTTCCGAAAACTGTTCTCCCAGCGGGCCCTGCTATTATTATTACCCCGGCTTTAGCTGGGCTGCCTAGGCGCTCAAAGCATTCAAGGAATTTCTTCCTACCGGGTACCCATTCATCTCACCTGGGTTGAGTGCAGCACAGTGTGGATAAATTTCTTGCTGAAGGAAATTACGCCATTCACAAATTCACACATGTCAATATTCAAGGCAGAAAATTTGACTTTATTTTGAGTCAGTTTCCGATCAATTTCTTAAATTTATTTTTTTAAACTTGTTTTTCCATTTAATGATCATAAACTAGAAGTAATAATGAAGTGGGTGGAAGGAAGAACTATTTCTCCGAAAGTCTAAAATTGGTAGCCAAAGGGAAGTATTAAAAAATATATATTTCTAATTATAAATGGAATTTCTAGTAAGAAAGAAGATCCATTTCCTCTTGTCTATTTTGAAAATTTCTGCCCAATATAGCATGGTAAAACTCTTTTAGGACTTTAACTTCCTCTTTTTGCAGTAATCCTTATAGGTCTTTGAACTGAGCATGGAAAAAAATGTATGTTAATGACAGTACATAAGTCTTTACCTTGACTTATGCAAAACTCTAAACTTTGTTTACTTTTTATCTGATTTTATGGATACTATTTATTTGGTAATCTGATTTTAACTACAATTTCTATTTTCAGCCAGAATTACCACTTAAAACTTAACTATGTTCATAAGCAACGATACTATAAGTGGAAGATTGGACAGTACATAGGCCGCGCAATGAAACGCTCTGGACAACAACCATTTTTACCTTTGCGATCTGGTTGTGTAAAAAACATATGAGAGAAATGGTGAAGGGGTGAAGGAATAGAGGATTTGTACATTTTAAAAAAAAATTCTTCAATTTTTTTTTTTAATTAGAGATGAAAATATTTCAGAGGTTTCTGGGTAATTAAAGGTGGAATTATTCCCATGCACTGCCCTTGAGCCCTCTCCAAAATCCACTCTCTCATTTCCCCCAAATGTTTTATACACAGCTGCATGCCGATGTGCGAAGGTTTACTAACTCAACGCTAGTTGGCGTCCTTCCCTATGTTCCCCATGAGCATTTATCGAGCGTTTCAAAAAAATCGCTGAATTGTCCGATCTTCCCCTTGTAGTATCTTTGTGATAAGTCATTAGAGTTTTCCAAATCATCTCAGAAGATAAGATTTGAACAAAGAGCAGAGAAAGATAATGGAATCATGTAAAGACATAGTTCTGTGTTTTCTCATAGAGGGCTCTTCCACAAATTTCTGGAGGTGGAGAGGGTCTACTTTTTCATATTTTTTCTAATTTATGGTGGCTGTTTCACAAATTACAATCCCTATTGTTATTTTCTATTACCCTTTTTACACAGGATTTTCTTAGCCCCGGACTATCGCTAACCCCGTACTATCCTTAACCCCGTACTATTTTTTTTCCTTTTTACACATGCCTAATTGTTATTGCTAACCCCGGATAAGGAATGCTTGCTTTTCACACACGAAAGTCGCTAACCCCGGACTAGTGGTTTTTGTCGATCATTCGTAGTACAAGTACTTCACTCGTACCTTTTTACACACGCTACAATTTCCTTAACCCCGTACTATAGGTGGGGCCAAATTGCCATTTAGCCCCACCTATAGTACGGGGTTAAGCTTAGCCCACTTTCGTTTTACACTAGCGATTTTAACCCCGTACTATCGCTCTTAGCACCGCAATTGCTGGGATAACCCTGCTTTTTTGCAGGGCCAAATAATCCCGTACTAAAGGTGGGGTTAGCCCACTTTGCAAAAATGCTGTGTAAAAAGAAAGTGGGCTAAGCTTAACCCCGTACTATAGGTGGGGCTAAATGGCAATTTAGCCCCACCTATAGTACGGGGTTAAGGAAATTTTAGCGTGTGTAAAAAGGGTATATAATTACTGTTATTACTCTCATCTTATTAATTCATTCATTAATTTCATTTTTAAGTGATTCATTTCTTGTTACTATTTTCTTCTTCTTCTTCTCACTCTTTTTTCAGAGGGATGTTTTGCAATTTTTCTTATAATTCCTAATGATTGATAAAATTACCAAAGTCCAATCAATTAGATATATTTATTTGCAAAAAAAAATGGAATATGCAGAATGAAAACTGAAATTGTTCATTTTAAAGGAAATACATTTTGCAATTTACAACAGCTTTATATATATATATATAAGATGATAAACATTGTTTACACATGGGGGCCAATGCTGTAGCCAAATTTATCTTGAACTCTTTACAATATCAATAGGTTTGCAATGATATGGACTTTCTGTACATTGACTGCTGCCAATAAGTGGTTTCAAACCCCATCGATCATAAGAATCCCCGTTAAATTACGAAAACTTTTTTAGGCTAAAAATTACCCATGAATTATTCCTGCATTCACACCGCCCCGAAACATACCCTTCGGGATAAGTTCCTGAAGTTACGAGCATGCGCAGTATGGTCTGATAAGCGAGCGAGGCGCGAGATTCAAAATCACTAGCCCAGCAGCCACCCAAGGCGTCTGGGCCCAATTACACGCTAGGCTAAAAGTTCCCGTAAATTGCTTTCACATTGCAAAAATACCTGCGACCTTGGAAAAATCCCCGCGAAAGTTCTCGCAATTTTGACAAGTACCTACTATTTAGTGGGTATTTTCTTTCGGGGAGATTACGCGTAATTTCCTTTCACATTGCCAATATTACCTGGTATTTTCTGATCGAGTGATCGGGGTAAATTTCACGATCAGAAAATACCTGGAACTGACGAACTTCGAGGCAGTCTGAAACCACCTTATGGGTAACTTTAGAAATTGAAGATTTATGACAGGGTCTTTATGCTCAAGACTATCTCAATGATAGTCCATTGTCCTTGACGAAGACAGAGATGGATTAGAGAGATTATACTGCCCCCTGGTGGTGAGGTCTAGACAGGCAGGTGGTACATGACTGGAGGAAAGTTTTACTGAATGGGGGAGTTTGGGTGGGATTATAATAAAGAGAGTGACCATGAGAGAGAGAGGGGGGGGGGGAGGGGTGGCAGGGTGAGTGTGACTGAATCAATTTAGGATTATAGAATCTGATTTATGAACTGTAAGGTTAAGTAGAGATGAGAGACAATATGAGTATAGAGACAAAGACAAAAGAGAGGAAATAAGATAATCATATAGAGAAGAGGTAGATTCAGACGCTAACGAGAAAGGGTGTTGTGAAAGGGGGAAGGGGGTATGCTGTGAAAAGCAGAGAACCAAGAAAGGGAGATTGTATGTGAGTTTGTGTTTTAAAGAACAAAGAAAAAAGAAGGGTAGAGATACAAAAAAAAGTTTCTAACGTATATACATGAAAATATATACTTTAAAAATTATATTATGCTTCAAATGCAGAATCACTCCTTTGATACATTCAAAATTAACATCCTAAAAGTCAGGGACGGATCCAGGATTTTCCAAAAGGGGGGGGGGGCACAATTTCCAAAGGAAAAATTTGACAAGCAAAAAAAAAGCCTTCACCTTCAAAGGGGGGGGGGGGGGGCCAAGTGCTAAAAGTGACGAAATTTTGCCTTAAGTCCATACCGAAACAAGTAACTATTTCCTTAGTTGAGAAACAATTCGAGAAACAAAAAAAATTATTTCCATACTTCTTATATTTCATTAAAAGAAGAAATAGGATAGCTGGTAAGATAACTTCCTATACTAGTATACCAAACATTGTTTATGCCTGACATTTAATCATTCAAAGAGCAATATGGGATAGCACAACATTAATTCATTTAGATTTTTTTGAGAAGGGCTTCTATTCTGTCAGGTATTCTTCCTATAGACTGAGTTTGTAGATATCCCGAGCACGTATCCAAAGTGCCAATTTCTATTAACCTGTTGCCTACGGGAAACGGGTGGGCCCTGTACAAAGTCTATGGGGATTTTTTAATCTTGTGTGAACGGGTTAATAAACTGTCCACCTCCCTATCATCACCGGCAAAGAATGAAGAATTCATTGTTGCGAAGACAAATTAATCTGGTTAACATCATGCAGGAGAACCAAACAGCTACATATTCTTAATAATTGACCTCCAATATCATATGACTATTCATACAGGAAAATCATTTACAAAATTCTACTCTGTAATTATTTTCATCACTGTAATGGAATTTAATTCATCACTAAAACTGGCAGAAAAAAAACCTTAATGGCCATTATGGTCTATTTACTGCATATTTATGAATATTGGTCATATTTTTGCTGCACAACCCCTTGATATGAAATGAATGAAAATACCCTCAGATTTGGGTCATCAATTGGGCCTAAGACAGGAAAAGCGTAGAGAGCGGTCAAGAACAAGTGCGAGAATAACGTGAATCCCGGCCTTGGCCGCTAGAGCGACGGACAATCGGGCGAGCGAGGGAGAAGCGGAGAAAGGTCAGGAAATCTTCAAAGTAATAACTTGATTTGGGATGCTCCAATAAACGTACTGTAAGGACACAATTAGTTTGATTCAAAGTCAATGCCATGGTCATCGACTAGAGGAGGAAAGCTGGAGAGAGAGAAAGACAGAGAAAGAGGAAAAAGAGAGAGGAGAGAATAGACAGAGACAAGAGAGAGAGAAATGAGAGATAAATAAACTAAGACAAAAAGAGGTGAAAGATAAAATAAGAGAGGGAGAGGGAGAATTAGCTAGATAAACAAACATATGAAGACAGAGAAAGAGATGAAGAGAGAGAGAGAGGGAGAGATATGAATAATCAAAAGGAGCATTATCAGAAAGGGGTGGGTTTGAGTGTATCAACGAGTAAACTGAACATATAGAGGAAAATAAAATGACACAAAATACATGTTCTGTCTCGAATAAAATGTCCCACTCATAGACTATAAAGCAATTAACAGAATAAAGTTTTAAATTAATACAAGTTCTCATAATTGGAGAGCCCACTTAATTTTGCAGTTCCATTGAAAATTTTCAAAGGCATCACTTCATTGTTTTTCTCTAAGACATGGTCTAACTTGTGCAAATATGTTATTACTTATCCTCAAGATATTCAGCATTATTCATTATAATCACTAGGATGTTTAGCTTGCTTAAAAGATACTTCTAATTGTAACATATGTTAAAAATTACTTTAATAATATAATACATACTTGTCTTTACCCTTAAGATTTTGTTTAATTATTGCTCACTGCATGTGGCTATTAGAATTGTGCTTTAAAGTGATCTACAGCTTGATGCTAAACATTATGACATGATCAGAGACTAATGTGCCGTGAAACATTGCCCTTTTAACCCTGCTTACAAGTCAATGTATCATTTGATTAATGACAATATCACCGCACAATTCCCTAATTATTCAAAGCCTGCATTATTCAATGCCTGCCTATTGAAAAGACATCTATCATATTATTTGTGTAAGTAATAGTCTACTCTGACATAGGAGACAAATTAAGATAAAATTCTAACTTTATTGATCCAACAAACAATGAGTGTACAAGACTCTATTCGAAAATGAAACTTCATAAATTGGGCAAATTCCATATTATGTCATCGTGATTTAGATATTTTGTGAAATATGAGACTATGCCCTGTTTATCGACTGCAAATTCATCATACACAAAACGTTTTTAGCTCATGATTTACATCCTCAAGACAAGTTTCACAGCTCAAAACAACTGAGTAGTATTATACCCCTTTCATAAACCCAATAAAACCCAATTATGCGGCTAATAGCAGCATAATTTGGTCGTAAAATCAGAGGAGGACAAGAGTTATCCGCATTATTCTGATGCTGCTATTATCCGCATAATAGCGGCATCGGGACAAGATTTTGAGTTTATGAACGTATTTCCAAATAATGCGGATAATTGCCATGGTGCGGTCACAAGGTCACCCTTTTCCAACACAACCGCATCGGAGGGGGCGTGTCCAGTTGTCATGACGATTATCCGCCTTTTTCAGGACGGGCGCTCGTAAAAATAATGCGGATAATTTTCGGAGTTTGTGAACGCAATTTTTATTAAATTATCCGCATTACTCTTAGGCGGCTAATTGGAGGATAGGTTTTATTGGGTTTATGAAAGGGGTATTAAATGAAATCCAAAACCAATATGTGAAAGACAGTTGCATTTTCATGCCTTGTGAAGTGTATTCAAGCACAAGACATCATTCTGCAAGGTTAAGTAGCTTTGTAAAAATTCCTTTTAAAA
Organism: Lytechinus pictus; assembly: GCF_037042905.1. Lineage (NCBI taxonomy): Eukaryota > Metazoa > Echinodermata > Echinoidea > Temnopleuroida > Toxopneustidae > Lytechinus > Lytechinus pictus. The sequence continues at coordinate 29,476,645 of NC_087248.1, read as the reverse complement.
GTACCTCTGTTAAAAGCTAAATATAAACCATCATGCCAAATTCTTACATTTAACCTGTGAATAAAGAAAAAAAACAGTAATGAGAAGAACTAAGAATTGGGTTCTTTGTTATGACACAGATTAAAAGAATGCCAACTATGTCTAATAACCCTTAACATTTTCAAGGGAATATTGAGTGGGCCGATATGATATTAAGCAATGTTGTATAAATGCAAAACAGGCAGGTTTGATACAGTAGGAGGGAAGCGGTAATTATACTACTCAAGGACGCTACAGGCTTTGTAGTAGAATGAGGGAGAGAGGGGTGGGGTGGGAACAAACGGGAAAATGAATAGAGAGAGAGGGAGGGGGCCGGATAGAGTGATGCACATAAAGAGATGAGGGGGGGGGGTTAAGAAAGTGAAAGAGATAGTGAACTTAGTTCAGATACATTTATGTAATTGTGGATTAAATAGAAATAATACACAAAATAGTAGTTGAAAAGAAGGGAGAGAGAGAGAGAGATGGGCAAGTACATGTTTAGCCGGTGTCTCAGAGCAAATTGAGAAATAAAGATTATGTGTGCATTCAGACCAATTGATCACAATAGTATCTGTTATATTACCAGAACTTATTCAGGCCTTAAGGATACCCAATAATTATTTTCTGCATTCACACCGACCCAAAGCAGACCGTTTTAATCTGATTATTTATTCTTCAGAATCGCAAGTTTAAAATCTTTGAGCCATGCCAAACTCGTTATTTGTGTGTGTTTGAATAGAAAGCCGCTTCAAACCCGGTAATACGTGACATTATTAACCGTATGAGGCATCTGAGCTGGTAATTAATTTACAAACCGTATTACCCTAGATTTCATATCTGGAAGAGATTTATCATTTGTACTCTCCTAGCTCAGTCTTTATGCATGTACTGACTTTGCATGCAGATACGATGCAAAATATACCTTTGTATTTTCCCTGGTCTTACATCCGGGCCTCTGAGGACACGCAGAAAGATGTATGCGTCATATTGATCCACGCAGCACAATAATGATAATAATTGGCGTTTATAGAGCGCTTTATCTACGACTGCTCAAAGCGCTTCACAATTATTATTACCCAAATATTATTGATATATTATTATTCTAATTATTACAATATATGTCATAATGTCAAACAAGATGTAACAAACGCTGGATACTGCGACATTTCAACCAAAAAGTTTTTTGGGAAACCTTTTTAAAAAACATGTATATACACAGATCTCTTGCAGACCTTGCTCAACCCCTGAGGATCCCCACCCCCCCCCCCCCCCGACGCCGAGTCACTCTGTGAACGTAGGGCAAGGCAAAGACTAATTAAGCTACACGTTAGGGTGTGTATTACTTGGAAAAAGGAGCTCAGATGGTAAAAACAAGAAGCAAAAATGAGCAACGTGAGATCAATTAAGAGAACAATACCAAGTAATTATAAACAGACATCGCTAATTGCAAGATGGGTAGAGTAAACTTATGAAATAACTATATCAGTACGCTTCATATTATTTATTGGACGTGTTGAAATAAAGCTGTCTTTAAATGTAATGCAAGTTTTTCATGACTAAATAGGTGATCCAGCACCCAAATAGTGTTCAATTTTTACCTGATGTTATAAAAAGTAAAACAAAAATCTTGTTCCATCTCCTGTACTTTGGCAAAGTTACATTTTGTATTTTTGCAACATGTAATCCAGCAGCTTCAACTTCAAAATTGAAGATTAACTATCTAAAAAAGGCCACACACAAGTAAGATATCAATATCAAACTGCAAACATGAATTTGTACAAGATTGAAGACAGAATTATTGAGAGTTTGGGGATAAAAGACAGAGAGAGAGGGAGAGAGAAATGAAGACAAAAAGAGAAATGCACTATATAGAAAGTGTTTGAAGAATACATACATGGACTTTTACTGAAGTAATCATATCTCTCAATCATTAGACCATACCTCATTTAACAAATTAAACTTGAAAGAAATTAAAGAATTCAGAGAAATGTAAAAGAGAAAAATAATACATTGCAATAAAAAATTGGCAACCACCTAAATTAAAAATGAAATTTCCTGATAAAAAGCAATTGCCCTTGAACATGTAGTAGAGCTAAGTAGGTTTTGTCATGGTCAGATCTAAAAAGTTTGCACTTAACTTTATAAATGCACTGCATCCATTTGATTGATTACATTTTGGTAACAATTTTAAAAGATCATCAAATTGTTAAACATTCCTTGTTAATAGGGACACTTCTTGGCTAAAAGGGTTTCATCAATAACAGAGATGAGGATTTTATTCCCTTCGTTTTTTCTCAACTTTATTCAAATACCAAATTACCAATTATGGTTTCACAGTTTTAGTGACCTCATCTTCAGAACATTAATAACTTTGATTTTCATTGTCTAATTTTGCCATATATCATGTATATGTTTTGCTCAAAATTAGTATTTTTGTGTTTAGACTATTTTGTATTTATTCATACAATTATCATGTTATATTATTAAAAATTGAGAGCAAGATTCCTCTTTGAAAATAATAGGTCCTGTTATTACAAAAAAGAAATTTGGCAATTAGAAGCAAAATAAAAATCATAGATCTACATTGATATAGGAGTTAACAATCGCCTTGTGACTTACTTACAGCAAACAAGTATGCATGCAAGGTGGTTGTTCTTTAGGGAGTATAATACAGTTGCCCTTCATTATATAATTACAACAATAAAGTACTTTTATATAAGGGGAATATCTGATGTTATTGTTTGAATATATATCCTTCAGACTCTTTGCTCTACAGGAAAGAAAACATGAAATAACAGCGTGATGCTTTTTCATTTAAAAAATGTAATTTTGCAATAGGAGGGAATTTTCTTGTTGACACCCACGTTTATTCTTGGTAATTACTCCTTAAGACAGAGGAAACCCTAAAGTTTTTAATCCTTACCTTTTACATGTGTTGAATTTGGTATTGTTCATATGAATTGCAAAAAACACCTAAGAAAAAATAAAGAATCAAATTCAGGCAGACTCTTTCAAGATAAATATGACTAAAAAAAAATCATTATTTGAGGGCGGTGTGAAAACAGGGGCTACGGAACGGATCGCGGTACAGTAGATACGGTGCACACTAGCGCTGTGCAATTATGTGGGCGCTAGCGTTGAATGGAGCTGCTAGCGGAGTGAGTTGTGAGGCCGTGCGTGCAGCTCTCGCATGCGGTGCTCGCGCTGGACAAATTTGGCATGTTTCGTAACGGAGGTCCTGCGAGCGGGGCAGTGCGGGGCAGTTTCTGAATTGAACTTTTGTCATGCCGAGTATCCAGAGAACTGAAAATTAGGTCTGAAAAAGGGGGTCATCAAAGCAGCACGCCCCCGTACCACCAAAATATGTCAGTGCCCCCCCCCCGGCGACTGGGTCTCACTATAGTGATTCAGTTCATATGTATTATGTATTTAAGAACAAGAACCAACACTGCTCCATCGCTCACGAGGCAAAATATTCAATTATTTATGAAAAGCGAATACCACCTTTTTGCACCAAAATACTTTCTTATAATTGTCCTCTATTTGACCAAGATCAAATTCACCCATCATACAAAAATGTGAGATGCGCTCTCCAATCGGTGACGCCACCGTTTCCCCATCTCGGCAGCGACACAACCATCTCTAAAAGAGATCTATTCTCCCTTTCTCATCCCCTCTCCCTCTATTTTTTAAATAAAAGGAGACATTCATCCGTTTGAAGGCCATTGCTAAATTAAATTTCTGAGCAGGCAAAAATACAAATGTATGTATTATTTGAGCCCACGTCTGTGTGCTCCCGGACTTTAGATCTCGTCAAGGATTTTAGCTCGAAGGCCACCCAAGCCAGGCAAACATAGAGTTGTATTGAATTATACAAAAGAGGCTAATTCATTGCTGGGCGTAAATAAGGAAGAATATAAATATAATATACGCATACACTTAGAAGACCTTGGGGCTTTTTTTTTCTTTCTTTCTTTCAATGCTGGAAAGGAAAAGACATACCAACCTCCATTTTCCATATGAAAAAACATTTTGAACTTTTTTTTAAAAGTTATGTGAAGGATGTCTTCAACTACATGTATAACAAATATATAATAGAAAACCTTGAGCTAAGTGTATAGACATCTTTGATGTATAAATCAGTTTTTCAATATTCAATATTCCCATCCACCTCCTTTTCATTGTTCTATCCTTCCATCATCATTGACTTACCTCTCCCAATAGCTTATTATTTCCATTATTATTCATTCATTTATTTCACCAATATAAAGAGCCAAATACATCCGATGAAAAACAGGCACAGTAAGGATATCCAAACATGCAGAGATATGTGGAGTGGCAAGTGGGTCAGGGGCACTCTTTATTCTTCTTCCATTTGAGTTTTTTACTTTTATTTCATCTTCCAGCTTGCCTTTCATTTTTACCTCGTCTGAAATATCCATGGGGGGGGGGGGGGAGGGGGGAGAGGGGGACACCTGGACCCTGTTGCTTAAAACTTACTATTGAGGTAACTTTGCCATCCAATGGTAACTACCATGGTAACAATGATCAACAGCCAATCAAAATCAAGGATTCCAATCAAGTTACCATTGCATGGCAAAGTTACCATAATGGTAAATTTTATGCAGCGGGGCCCAGGATATTTTTTATAGTGGGGGGGGGGGGCTATAAGAGAAATTTATTCTGCAATGAATAGCTCTTCTTCCCAGACCAAACCTTTCCTTTCAATACTCTTTATTTTCCCCTCTCTTTGGCGGGGGGGGGGGGGGTAATAACCCTCTTTGTGGTACTGTCCCTTATCTACTAGCTGACAGATTTCTGTCTTTCTCCTGTACACTGGATAAATCAATAGGTTTAGTCATTTCTTGGAAGGTTTTTTCTTTTCTCCCATCGTCAAGTCATTGCCCGCTGCCCATCTTTTTATTTGATAAATATTCTGGTCTGTCCATGTTCCTTACTGAATATGGCAATATGAGTTTCAATCAAAAGAAACTCTACTCTTGCAATAATGATTTTATTATGAACCTTTAACAGGCTCTAGTTATATGACTGATATTTGAATGTAACCTGATTCACTTGATTCAGGCTAAAATTGTGCATCAGGTTTGTACATTTAAAGCCGGTCTTCAGTTTGGAAAATCCCCCAAAATGTATCGTCACTTTACAGATTCATTACTAGTTTAAATGAATGTGTATGATGTGGAGGAAATGAAATTAAAATCTGTTTTACAGGATTTACTCTCTAAAGGGCCGTCTGCACCAGCCCGAGTTTTCAAATTAGCGCGCTATTTCTGATCCGGCAAATGATTCTGATCTGAACAATATCGAGATTATTTGTAATGGAGAAGCAATTATCGTGCTAGTTCGAAGGATTGATCTCGAGATTGCAATCCAAGGTCAACTTGGGATTATTTGCAAAAATTTTACGAAGTATCCCGCTAATTCGCAGGTGCAGACGCACTCAGGATTATTTTATTCACGGCATCAGACCATAATGCATCGTTGCCTCGCTCGAGAATCGCTCTTCTTGCGATGGTGGAGACGGGGTTTCTTGAATCTCGAGATTAATCGCGAAGAGGGCCGATCGAGCTAAAATCTCGAGATTGAGCAATCTCTGGCTGGTGCAGCACTGCCTTAAATGTAAAGGAGCTAATCTGGTACCTAATCACACTCCTCCTAGGGTAGATACGGGGGACCAGTCCCGATGAAGCAAGATTTCAATTCTTATAACGAACCTCTACTTTTTTGGAGTAAAAGTGTGCATTTCAGGGGACGCGGAAGCATGGGGGGGGGGGGGCAAGGGGGCTTCAGCCCCCCCACCCACTTTTTTCCAAAACCGTGTACAAAAATGGAAAAATGACCATAAGATCGTGATTTTTTGCATGGTCAGCCCCCCCCCCCCCCCACTCTGAAAACCGTTCCACGGCCCCTGCATTTATTTTGTACTTTGAACCAAAAAGGCAAATATTCTCTCTTGAAAGATTGAAACCTCACTCCATCAGGACCCGCTATTGGTTCGTATCTGCTTTAAGATTGTTAAGGTTCTTAAGTTTACCTCTGCATGTATGTCTACTTTAATCCTTACTGAAAATCTGAGTATCATTCTCTTCTATTACTAACTCTCTTTAATCTCGTATAGGGCAGCCGTACACAGGCATTTTTTGTGTTTTTTTGGGGGGGGGGTGCAATATTAAAACACAGTTGGCTTTTCATTTGTAAATCAAAATAGAACAAAACGGTGGCCTCCTCACTTTGAGTTATCTTTTTTAAATGTGTACAAATTTTTTTGAAATTTAAGGAGAGGAGGAGGGGGGGCAAGTGCCCATGCCCCCCTCCTCCCCTCCTAGTGGATAAGGCCATGACCTCTCTCCTTCTCTTTAAATTTCCTGACTCTCTTCAAGCTTTCTCTTTCATTAATATCTAGCGATGACCTTCTGTTTCCTACCTTTTTTGCCATCTCCTAAAATTACTCCAAGTAACTAATCGCGCAGTGATGGAAAATGCTTGAATCATGGTTGTTCGCAGAGTTGTGTATCAGTGCTCCTTTTGTGAACTAAAAAAAAAGTGCATAGCATTGAACGCGCTGCGGCGGACCTTGGGCGACCTAAATTCACTATAGTAAATAACCTTCCTTTCCTCTGCTCTTTCATCGCTCATTGTCATCAGAAAATTTTGTATTTAGCACGGGGTCATATCTTCATATTTGTTTTTTTTCATCTCTCTCTCTGGTTATATTTCTGTGCATATTATACATTTTGACTGCATCCCTGCTATTCATTTTACCTTCTGTACTTTACCATACCCCCCTTCCCTTCTTTCTTCTTTTCTATTTCTGTCTCTGTATATACACTCACGCTATCGGCCCTATGGGGCTTGAGTGAAGAAAAATTCAGCATAAAACAATAAATCAAGAAATGTAATTCAATTTTTGCTTTAGTGGTCTGGTTGTGTAGTGATATTGAGCAACCCAGGGGAGAAATATGACTTTTACCCATGCCCCTCCCCCCCCCCCCCCCCGCCAAACACAAAAATACAACTCTCTCTATCTCTCTCTCCAATACAAAGCTTTTAATTGATAGCTCCTCCTCAAGCTCTACCCCCCCCCCCCCCCCCATTCGTGGAATTCTACATCTTCCATTAGTTGTATCGCTGACATCAATTCATTTAGATTGAAATTAAAGACTAAGACTTATCTAATGGAAAATCAATTATTTTCATGAATATTTTGTTACATGATTACACTTGCTCTCTGTTCATTTATAACATCAATATTGTTGAGCACTTTCAATATCATAAAAAGTGTTACGTAACACAAAGTTAGTATATCCTTTAGATATTGTAATCTGCATTCAGAGAGTTTTTTGTTCATGCCATCCCCGTAAACATGAATAAAAGTCAATTCTATTTTGATATTTCCCCCTATTTTATGAAACCTAAACGACAGACAGAAATAAAAGACCTGCCAATCTGGAACAGGGTCGAACGAGAATGGAAACTGTAATTTCACAGCGAGATGCCACTCATAAAAAAGAGAACCGGGGCCCCGGATATACTGCGACATGTTTAATGTCATGCCGTCTCTACACAAACACAAAGCGTAGAAGTAAAATGTCATTGCCAAACATTTCCAAAAATCAATAGGCATATGAGAGTGAAAATGGGAATCCGGCTTTTTCCATGCCTTTATAATTTTATCATGTGCATGTTATTTCTTGATATGTTTGAAGGCTCTGCGATGTGTCCTCCCCGCTTCAAAATCCAAGGCCTGTTTTCATATTTGAATTAAGTTGCAGTACGCTCTCTGTCTGCTACAATGAATACAAGGCTACAGCACAAAAGCAGGCTAAAACATTATTCTGTCGCTGAAAGTGGAGTGCAAAGTATCTGTTTCTGAAGATTCTAATTAGGACTTGACCTAGAAGAGAAAGTGTTCGAAAATGTACTTCTCAAACAAACTGCTATTGCTGATAATTATTTTCATATCTCACTATCATTTTCTTTTCCTTCTCATTCTAATACTCCTTATCCTGCCCTCTCCCCATCTTTCTTCTTCTTATTATCCTTCCTCTCTTTCTATTTTCCTTCTCCTTCTTTTTTTCTTCAATCCCTTCCTGTCTTCCTCTGCCTCCTTCTTCTCCTCTTTCCTTCTTTCTCCTTTTCCTATTCTTCTACTCCTCGTCTGTCTCTTAAGACAAATTCAACAAGTTGCGGAAAGGTCTCAGACCTCGTCAATTGCACAAAATCAAAATAACAGGTCAAAGCAGTATTTCTTTTTTCTTACTTCTTTTTCTCCACCATTTCTTACTTTTTATTCATCATACCTTGCCCCATAAATCCACCCCCAGGAAACATATTCTAACCCAACTTACTCAATACCAGCACCAAGTCGTCAAGAGAAAGACAAAGACACTGGCAGTATTTTGTCCCAGCTTTGTTCTTGACCATCCCAGGCGGGGCAACCTCCGCCCCAGGAATCAGAAGAGGAAGATGATGCAAAGTACAATAGCTGGTCAAGGAGGTTGCTAATCTCTCTTTACTTGGATAAAAAGCTTTCGACTCCTTTCCTGTGCTCTAGATCTTCGGATATCTTGCCCAAGTTCAAGGAGGAGGAAGCTCGTTTCCAATCCACATTTATTCTTATTTTGTCTGACAACTTTTTTTTGTGTGCTCTTTAGAAAAAAATTAAGGATTTTTTTTTCTCCCCATCTTTATCACTCTCGACCCTTCTCCACGACTTCCTCTCTAATTCTTGCAAAAATCAGAAGATAATTCAAGTCATTTTCATAAATTTTTATTTCCATCATCTCTTATCCCCCTTCCTCTACTCTTCAAAATGGTAGATATTCAAATTTTTAGTATGCAAACAAACTCCCTCCCAAAGAAAAAAAGGGGCTCTTTTTCTTTTGAGTACCAGGCGGGGGGGGGGGGGGGTTGAATAATTTATAAAATGTTATGCACAACTTTACAAATGACTCGATGATAGGATGCTAAATTTTCAATCTATAAATATCCAATTAGCTTCAGTTACAACATGCATATATTGAATTAATGTATCAAATCCTTTTGCAACATTTTGGAAACATGAATGAATGTTGCCAGGATTCATAAAAACTAGTATTGTTTGAATGTTCCGTTTCAGTGCTTTTTTTGGAGGACTGTGTGATAAATGTTCCTTTTCCCTACCCACGACACCCTTAAGAACCCGAAATGAAGGCTATAATCTAATTTTTTTCTATAGTTGTCTGGAAAAGTAAAATAAAAAATTACCAGATTTTCTTTTTCTCAGATGGAGGGGGTTGAGTCTTCAAGTGTTTACAACAGTTGGGGCTCATTCTTTTTATTTTTACTACAGTTAGGGCTTGACCCCCCCTTATTTATTTCTCTAAAATAAGGTACAGAAATCCACAAATTTTTTTTTATTTCAAACCTCCATCCTGATGAGGGTACATTTTGTGAAATACTTTTGAGGATTGCAGCAAGTCTACACTCTCTATCGGTGCTACGTGAGCGACCTTCAATCGTTCTTGTTCAAATATCATTCCCAAATTTTCCAATATTTGCGCATCAATATTTTTCCCTGACTGCGTAATCACAAACCGTATGTGTGTGTTTGACGGATGCTGACGTACCATCTTTCACTTTCAAAGAATTAGTCGTTGAATATAAAAATGTCCTTGATTCATTCTCTGCAACCTTATCATTCTTGAAATATCCAATCTACAAGCAGCAGGAAATTGGGTGATCTTTCCATTCAATCACCTTCTTAAAGCCATTCCTACGACTCGACTCGGTGATAATAATTGTGCACTGGAGATCTCTAATATTCATCTTTTCTGTTCCATCCTTGACTTTAGGGACTCCATAAATCATTTTATCTTTATTATTCCACCTTTGCTGACTACTATAACTCACCGATGTTCACTCCTGAATTTCTTATACCCCTTTCATACTGCCCTCTTCATTTTTTACTGGCAAACTTTTCCGCCTCGCATTCCTCACTTCCCCGGCGAAGAAAAAAATGTACCCTTTTGCACTGACATTCTTCCCCGGCGAAAGTCAACGGGCGATTGCAGAACAAACAAAAGAAAAATTGTAAACATTACTTCTTACCTATTACAAAAAGGTATCAAAAAAATTAATTACAACATATTTTGGAAGTATTACGATAAAAACAAACAATATCACCTTGTTTTTATATTTAGCGCATTTTATACATGCAAAAAGTGCTTTTTAATAAATATTGTTAGTAAAAAATAAATTATGTTCGAGGGTATCTACTTGGCCATAGCATTCAGCTGAGCTTGCAACTATCACGCGCGAAATCTCGGTACAGGGGACTGCGGGAGAGAAAAAAATTGACCTCTGATGTCATTAAAGAGGAGAAGTTCTCCGGTTTGCTTTCATACTGGCCTTTTCACCGGCAAACTTCGCCGGTGACTTCGCCGGTGAAACAGTTTCGCCGGCAAATTTCTCCAGCTCTAGAGGTGGAGAAGTTCGCCGGCAAACTTCACCGGTGAAGTTCTCTTATGTATCTTTCATACTGGACACTTTCCCCTTCGCTGGCGAACTTCGCCGGTGAAAAGCGCAATATGAAAGGGGTATTAGTATACAAACTTTGTTACCTCTGATTATCAAATAATATAATATAAACAGAGGGGTGTTTCATTAAGATTTAAGTATGACTTAGAGTCGCACTTACATGTCAAGTTGCTTACTGTATAAAAGGCATGACCGCATTGGTCAGATCGTGCCAAGAGGATGCGCACTACTGCGTATTGAGCATTGCATATCATGTACGCATCAGCATTTAAGTGCGACTTAAATCTTTGTGAAACACCCCCAGGTCAAGAATATTTCACCACAGGTGAGCTCCACTGCTCAATAATTGAGTTCTTTTATCAAACTTCACTATCAAAATTCAATTTCATATTTATTCATTTCCACAGAAACAATAAAAAAATAGGAATTCAACAGACCTATCTCTTGTATGTCCATGTTAAACCTGGGGTTCTTACTATTATAAAGATAATCATATGTTTTGAATCCTATTTTTCTTCATGCTTTACTTTTATGAACAGACAATGAGCTATAATAATGATGGAAGTCTTATGGGCTGATGGCTTTTCAATTGCCTTTCAAACAGAAGGTTCTGGGTTCAAATCCCGGCCAAGGGTGTTCAATTCTTTCAGCAAGGAATTTATCCATATCATGCTGCACTTCACCCGGGTGAAGAAAATGAATACCAGGGCGGACTGGCTTAATAAAAAATAATTACATCTTTTCTTCCCATTATTTTTTTCAATGTTTTTCCTTGTCACCGGCCTTCGCTCTCTAAGACACCGTTCTCACTACCTTCCTAAAACTAGTTTAGTGGAAACTAGCTTAACGTGTAGTGAGAACAGTCGAAGCGATCTTCCAAACCAGTTCAGAAAACCACCTCGCGATGTAGTTTTCAAGATCGCTTTGTCTCGTTAAACTGGATTTAGCGTGAGGACACAACTGTTCTTCAGGAAGCGATCTTCGCACATTTTGAGCACGCTACTCCATACAACAGGTGTAGAATGCCTACGCTGTGGTTTCGAATTTTGCACGAAACGTGTCACTCCACTGAGAGCGTTTCCATAGCAACAAGATCGCTATACGCGAAGTGTAATCAAGTGGGAACGCTAGCAAAGCCATCTTCAAACCTGGTTTCCTGAATCCGTTTCCAGTAAACTAGTTTCAGAAAGCGTAATGAGAACGGTGTCAAAATCCCTTTCTCATTCAGTCACATTGTTTTATATTCAAGGAAATACAAGTGATTTTAGATCACATCTAGCCTTGATTATTGACAATGGTTCCGTTTCAAAACAAAAGATTCAATTCTTGAAATGGCAGATGCAAATGAAAGGTCACACGACATTGTAAATTCTCCACTTTTCCCCGTTCTTCATTCATCCAAAATTTTATTTCTCCTTCTCAAACTCATTATCACTCTATCCCTCTCTTCATGAGAACAGCCCTTGTAAGTGATTCCTAAAGTACATACAGCCGGCCTTGAGCGACGATATCGTTTCGCGATGTATCGATCGATCGCAGAGCATGAAATGAGGAAAGATGAGATTTGGAGACAGCGGAGAGCAACCCATGTCTACTTTTGTTTTCCAGACAGACGTTACCGTGGCGACCTTGTACTATTGTTTGTCGATGATCCCTGGCCTACTTCAAGCCATTGCTCTACAGTTCAAGGTTGGGAGTCAGTGGAAGGGCGGGGCTCGCAGGGGATGGGACCCTACTGGGGTTTCATCATTACCAATAATGATCAATAATTAGTCTTAACATCACATTGCAGGAGAAACTATCCTTGGGTTTGTCTGGAATTATGGGCGATTCCTGTTAATCTGAATTGAAATTTTAATTCCAATTTTATTTAGAACTTATTTTCACACTTCTGGGGTCCTGTTGCATACAAGTTACTATCAAAAAACCTTTGCCATCGAATGGTAACATATCGTCGCCTTCCCGCGAAAGGGCCGTTAGCGCGGACTGCGCGTCGCCTTCCCGCACAAAACCCGTTAGCGCGTACTGTTCACTGCACGATAACGGCCCTTTTGTGGGAAGGCGACGATATGGTAATAATGATCAATAGCCAATCAAAATCAAGGATTTCATGACATTGGATGGCAAAGCAATAGAACAAGATTTGATTTAACATGTTAATGTTGAAATTTGTAATTAAATTTTCTCCCTTACCTTTAAATTGAAAATAAATTGCTATATTTCTTGGATTATATCTATACAGTTAGTATCAAGGGTTCATTATGGAAACCTCAAACAATTGTCTGGCTGTCATTTTCTTGTGTTCTTTAAAAAATATTGTTGGCATTTCAGTCAACTTGAATTTATGTTGAACTCTTTGCAAAGGTAAAGTGACTCTGATTGTCTTAATGAATTTGACTACGAATGGAAATAGCAAGAAATCAACTCTATGGCAGTTATATATTGACCATTTCAGTCAAAATATATTGGAAAACAAATCAATATGACTTGAATGGAGAACACAGATTTGAAAAAGAGTGTATAATTCCCTTAGGGCCTATAGGCTATTCGGTAAAAGCACTATTTAAAATGTATAAAATGCTGTTTACTTTACATTAGTTATTTGACAATTTAAACAACCATGCTTAATTAATTGAAGATTTCATATGTAAAATTAAACTTAATTGTTGCTTAAAAATTTAAACACTTGTTTAATCTGTCGAGCTACTGTCAAGTTCATGTATTAGACAACATTGTATACAAGTTTTAAACAACATTTCTACTGTATAGTTGTACAGATACAATCATTGAATCCTAAACAAAATTATATAGAACTTCTCAACAAGAAGCTACCTTCCTGAGCTCTACACTCGAATACTGAATTATAAAAAAGTATTTTGCATTTGGATTAATATCATCATTGACCCAAATCTTTTGTCATGGATGATATTTTCTGTTACTCTAATCCTACTTCCATCTGAAGATATGAAAATAAATATGTTGGGATTCCCCTATTTTATATTTCATTTCAATATACTTATAAAGAGAGAGAAACTTTAGGAGAAATTTTAATCAATGAGTTTCCAGGGATGTGAAATAAGGATTACAATTTGACCTTCAAATCAGGTCTACAAATTCATAATGTTTTTTGCTAAGTCACATGTACTTCTCTCTTTCCAGCCATGCTCTTTCTCTAGAGCTAATTTTTCTCTTTCGTTCTCTCTCTCTCTCCAGTGATCTGGGGCAGATAATTTGTTGGCCTTCTTTCTCAGCTGGCTGTGTATGAAATTGTTGTTCCAAAAACCTAGAATATAACCCTGAAAATGTCAACAAAGTTCACAAGGACAAACTTCAAATCAGGAGCAAAATCAGAATACAACACAAAATGAACTTTCCTTTTATGGTGAACATTCAGGAAATGATGGGTGAACGGCGACTTCCCCCCCCCCCTCATCCCCCATCTAGATTTGAAATGAATGTGCAAACGTTAGATGCTTTGGTCAATATATGGTTCAAGTTTGCCAAAATAAATTAAAATATTGGGGTATACTGATTATGAGAGCCTAGGTAAGTTTTGCATTTTTTATAAGTTTGTAAAAGTACTTTCAGATGATTACCATGATAACCATTTCTCATTTGCAATCTTTGACTGACATATTGCAATTATGACATTATTCAATTAAAGCTGAATATTATGTACTTTTTTACAATGTAGGCTGATGCAGTAGTTTTAAGGCAGAAAAATCATTATTCAAATTAATATTCATCTATTAAGAGCAAAATAATTCCTTCTATAGATTACCATAAAGCCAAAATATTCCACAGCTCATTGAAAGGTTCAAAATTACAAGGGGAAATGATTGAATTCATGACGACTGTTCAAACCACACATCACTTTCAGGAATGAACTTGAAACCACGTCATTGTGAAAACAAAAAGGAACTAATAATGGGTTTATCTGACACCAAAATCAGAAGTTTTAATTATATAGATTATGTGGATTAGCAGAAAAAATTAAGGCAAGGCCTTGACATTGCGATCACTTTTACTGAAATGAATGAACTTGATGCTTTAACAATTGAGATATCATTGTGTGAATCTTTGTAGGAATCAGCTAAATAAGTTATTATTTCCTTACACAACACTTAAATAACACTTGTATAAGAATTCATTGCGTCTTTATTGATTACAGTATCTGATAAATGAATTCATAAAACCCTGCACAGCAAAAAAATGTTGTTTCAAATTTTTATACATTTCTGTTTGCTACATGAACCTATACAATAGTTGTTTAAACAGTTTAAACAAGAGCATAACATCTTTTACAAAAAAGTTTACTTTTAAAACTTTATTCTTACTAGATTCAGCATGGTTGCTTAGACTGTTAAACAACTAATGTGAGGTTTATATAGTCAACAATATTGTATATAATTTTAAACAGTGTTTTAACTGTGTACTGAACTGATTCAGGAGTGAAATTCATGGAAAATTAAAGTGTGACAGTGAGAGATGAGTTTGGAATACAAGACAACTTCTTCATTGCATTTTCCCTTGTGAATAAGTGTTTCTTTTATATAACTTGTAGTTTTTATAACATCACAAGAAAAATTACCCAAGTTCAATAACATATCTCTTGATTTGGTTTGATAATAATTATAATAATACCTTGATTTATAGAGTGTTTTTTGATAGGGTACAAAAGTGCAACTATCATTACTCTGGGTGTCACTATAGCTGTATTTTCATACTTTATTTTTAAAGTCTTATCAGACTTAGTTAATGTACTAGATAGATAGCCAAAGATGTTATCATAATCCTTCTGTCCTATTTTTAACAAAAAATAATAATAAATTACCAGGGGCACAAGTTTTCCACATTTAGACATTTAATGTATGCTTTTATACTATTATCAACTTACCTGTTAAGGTGTAGCAAGTAATAACAACAGAAAGATGCCAGAGTCACGACACACCAAGATAAGCCGAGGAAGGAAAAAGGAATAGAAAAAATAAACATAAATATATTAATATCAATGCGCAACAGAAAGAAATAGGCTTCATTGCATAAAAGTTACTGTTATGGTAACTTTGCCATGCAATTCTAACTTGCATGGAATCCTTGATTTTGATTGGCTGTTGATCAGCGTTACCATGGTAGATACCATTGGATGGCAAAGATACCATACAGTAACTTTTATGCAACGTATCAGATTTTCATAAAAGATTGAAGAGTTGCTTTAATGTCAGCTTTAAAAGTGCTGTTTTTTCACAATCTCATTGTCAATTATGCAGTAGAACACAGTCACTCCACGCATTTTCATTAAAATACAACAATTTCCAGCACATAGGCCCACAATGGTGCCCTATATATGTGGAGCATTGTGGCCCAGTAGATTAGTCTCCGAACTTTGAAACAGAGGGTCGCGGGTTCAAATCCCAGTCATGGGGTACTTTCCTTCAGTAAGAAATGTATCTATATTATGCTGCACTCAACCCAGGTGAGGTGAATGGGTACCTGGCAGGAATTCATTCCTTGAAATGCCGAGCGCTAAAAAGGCTGCTTGAGCTACAGCCGGGGTAATAATATCCAAGTCCTTTGGAAGCGCATAGAGACGTTATTCATAATGTGTTATGCGTTATACAAGAACTGACTATTATTATTATTATTATATACGTGGACAATAAAATTCCAATGTTATCATTATTTATATTATGCTGTTATGAAGACATAATAGAGAAGGAAAATAATCAATACATTGAATGATGACTAGATTTTCAAAAGGATGGAGACATTTGTGCACAACTAAAAAGAATGTGTACATACTCGGCTATTACAAATTATAGATTTTATCTGAAAAGACTACCGGTAAAAAAGGAAATATCTTAAATCAATTACAACCCGAAAATCCATTGAATATAACTGTAATAAAAAGAATTGAATTCTTCATCAGAGTCAAGCTAATTCCTTGCATTTCATCTACATTTTTCCATTATTGAATTCTGCTAATACCATATAGGGTTTGCAAAAAAAAGTACAAGTCATTTTGATACAAACCCAGCTCCATAAATAGTAATACACCTTGTTGGACTTGAATCTTTCCTCATAGTCAAGGTCATTATTATCATTTTCAAAAGATGGTATCAAACCAGCGTTCATTATGAAAAAAGAATGAGGGCAGTTATTCCCCCCCCCCCCCCGCCACAAAAAAAAAAGGAAAAACAAACTAATCCTTAACCTCTAAAACCTAATTTTTAATCTGCCATTATTTTCTCTTAGTTTATTCTGAGTCATTAATTTCTGTGAGAATGTATTTTATTGTGTGCTAGGTATTATATTAATTGTTGCAAATTTAGGAATGAAAACCAAAGTTCACTGGTGTTATATGAATAGCTTTGATTAGAATTACTGCTACATCTGAACATTTAATAACAGCTAAGCACACTGGAACATTAAGCCATCTTTTCAAGAAATATATCACCGAGTTGTATTCACTGCTAACCTTATTACACATTGCCTTCACACATTATGATGTAAGTAGCAAGTTGTAACACTAAGAACCCAATGAAATAAAGAAATGAACTCTCCACTTAAATCAGATTCATTACTTTGTATCCTAGATGACAATCTGAACAAGCATCTGGAAAGAAGACTCCCCCCCCCCCATTCTGTAAAATCATACTCACACCTATGTTTCAATCAACCCTCAACGAGCTAACTAATGAGTTTTGTTACGACATGAACTCTCCACTAAAATCAGATTCATTACTTTCTATCCTAGATGACATTCTGAACAAGCATCTGGATCTGCATCTGTTAAAGTAGAACCCCCCCCCCCCTTCGTAAAATCATTCTCACATCACCAATTTCAATCAAACATCAGTGAGTAGCCTGAGGTGTTTTGTTAAGATATGAACTCTTCACTAAAATCAGATTCATTGCTTTGTATCCCAGATCCTAAAAAAAAAAAACCCAGCTTCATTACACTGTGAAGAAGAGAAGATGCCCCTTTTCCCCACACCCCCCCCCCCAATCCCCCATCCATCCGATCATTATCACACCTATTTTTCAATCAACCTTCGGCGAGCCTAATGAGTTTCGTCAGACATGAACTCTTCATCACAATCAAGCTCACATTGTCTCTTTCCAAGACGGCCTCGTTAATAATAACCTCAACGGCCTTGACCTTAGCCCAAGCTGGGGAATGTGCGTTGTCGATAATCATTTAATATGATACACCCTGCAGTGTCCCTGTGTACATAACCACCCCTCCCTCTGTTATACACCACTTAGAAACCTCTTAACGAATTCAGCAAAGACAAAGACCAAAGTCACTTGATTATCGACCAAAAGTGAAGTGTTTTGAACATTTTTCCAGTAACTAATACAGCAAAGTTAGATGGGTAGGATATTGTAGAGTTTACATAACATTGCCCAATTGTCAAAGCCGGATAGATTGATGCAAGTTTCAACTCGGGTAGACAACGCAAGTCATGTCTATAAAACATTGTCAATATTGGCTTTGCTTAATGCAGCCAACCACGTACAAGGATTTCAGTAGCTTAGAACAAATGGTTCAAATCACCGACCAATTAGGCCCTATTTACTACATGAAATACTCCCTGGATAAAACTCCTTGGCTCAGATCAACCATCTTAGCCTTCCTTAAACCCTGCATGCAGGCACTGTCCCTTGCCATTTTTGTCCCGTCATTCGGCAATAACATACGACATGAATAAATCGCAAAAGTGCGAGAGAAGTCATTAAACAGCCTGGCAATCATTAAATCGCACTAATCCAGCATCCTGCACGGATCAGCCCAATTGGCGGAATCGGAACAAAGACAGACAGGCAATCCCGCCGATCGCTTGATCCTCGTCTATTCCGAGCGACATTCAGTTGTAGCGATTCGTGAAACCGGATACTTCCTGGCATATCTTGGCTAGCAAGGCATTGCCCATGTCGATCCAGAAGAAATGAAAAAGCACAGACTAGAAATGGTGTATTTTGTCTAATCAGGAGGATGGGGGAGGAGGGGGGGAGGGAGGGGGGCTTCTAGTGTGTGGAAAATGCTCAATCCAATATGGGATAATTGATATGCTTTGCCTTGAGAGACTAACCGCAAAAATGTCTCGTTCATCCTCAATCTCCTCCTGAAGCCTAATCCCTTTCTCCAATTCCGTTTTTTTTTAAAAGTAAATAAAGACTTTTCTGGATTAACTTGGGACCTTTTCACACGTTTATCTTTAATCATCGCTGTAATGATGATTACCATTTGTCTTTAGAATCATCAGAGCTTTCACACGGAAAATTTGTCCCGTAATTTGAGTGAAACTTAACTGGAATTCACCTCCGGAGTGGAATTTGAATTCATAATTGTGATTAGCGTTCAAGATTCTAGTTTGGTTTCACGCGTGCTAAAATTCATCTATAGCCTTGTTTTTCATTGGAATCATCATTCAAACTATGATTTTTTTTTACCATGTGAAAGGGCGGTTGGTTTCATCATAGCACCCTAACAATAATATCACATTTGATATAACATATGATATGAGCTCATTAGGAATTTATCTAATATGGATTTCAGTCAAGGCATATGAGCTCATTAATGTTTATCTGAGAAAAAAAAATTAGGGAAAAGTTATGGATTATATCAATAAGAAGTACCGGTATACAACTTGTTTCCTGTTTTATATTCACTGCCGAGTGTAATGCCAGTGCCTATTGAACTGTAAAATAGAAGATTCTATTGGTAATCATATAATAGGCCTAAATTTAATGTGGCTCTTTGAATTCCTAATATTGACCCAGACAGAATAGCACAGTAGAAATCAGTGAGAGAGAAACAATGAGAGAGAAGTTGGTTTCAGACCGCCTCGAAGTTCGTCAGTTCCAGGTATTCTCTGATCGGGAAATTTACCCCGATCAGAAAATACCAGGTATTTTGGTAATGTGAAAGCAAACTATGCGTAATTTCCCCGAAAGAAAATACCCGCTAAATAGTAGGTACTTGGCGAAATTACGAGAACTTTCGCGGGGATTTTTCCAAGGTCGCAGGTATTTTGGCGATGTGAAAGCAAATTCCGGGAACTTTTAGCCCAGCGTGTCGTTGGGTGCGGCGCCGTTGGTGGCTGCTGGGCTAGTAGTTTTGAATCTCGCGCCTTGCCTGCTTATTAGACCATACTGCACATGCTCCTAAGTTCAGGAATTTATCCCGAAGTGTATGTTTCGGGGCGGTCTGAATGCAGGAATAATTAATGGGTATTTTTTAGCCTAAAAATGTTCTCGTAATTTAACGGGGATTCTTGTGATCGAGGCGGTTTGAAACCACCTAATGAGAGAAGTATATAGAAAAGGGAATGAATACATGGAAGCATTAGATAAAATTCTTTATTTAAGCAACCTATTGAAGTTATTATACACAGCTCTAATCTAAGATCACACGGAAAAGGGAAAATAAAGTTCCTAGATTCAATCAACAAAACATTAAAAAAGCACCTTCACTTAAAATTATAAAATCACCAATAAATTGGACACAAATCACAGTGCATCCCTTCCCTCCATTAATTTTCCATAGTGCGATTGACCTGCCTTCCGTATTGCAAACAGATTTCAGCTTCATTTAACGATTCATTTGAAAACAGATTTGAGCAGACAATGGAGAACATTTGTGCATGTTCCTCAAGGTCTTTGGCCCATTGTGCTCTCTCAAGCCGAGTACATACAAAGCTCAGGTTTATATGCTTCCCATATGACCTTGGAAACCTGTAAATCAAGGGGAAAGAAAGAAAGAAAAAAACGGGGATAGAACTAAAAAGTGCACTTGTGAATGAGTAACACATCCAATCTCTACTATACTAACTTCGTCCGGAAAGACCTCGTTTATTATTTCAATCTTTCTGTTGTCAGTTGATTTCTGCCTCGATTCTGAGGCTAGGCTCGGGAGAAAGAGCAAGAGAGAGATTTCCCTTAATTGTCGATTGTCAGGCAAGGGCACAGCCTTGCCACCGGCCTTGGCCCCCTCTTCTCTGTTTTTCTGCCAAGGGGTCGTGACCTCACAAGAGGTCAGGCTAGCCCATTAGCAAAGCAAGAGGTCAATGCTCCCGAACTTCATCTCTCCAGCTATAAAATAAAAAAAAATCTTGAACCTAATCTCTCAATTTAACTTGAACTGTTTGATAAAACCTCACATAAAAAAAAAAAATTCATCCCAATTTAGCATGGGATAGACTCCTTGGAGCAAAAATATAATAACCTTACAAATTGTGATTTACCCACCATATGAATCAGTGATTTTGATTTTAATTTATTGTATGAAGTTATTATCAGCCGTTTAACATATTTGCAACTTTTCAAAATTGCTTGTGGGGTAGGCTATGAATTTGAAATGCAAAATTCACCGAAAACAATTCATATCATGCAATCTGTGTGCTTCGGTTGATCAGAACCCCTTCATTATGTTTCCTTGTTTTTCTCAAAACTGTTCGCTTAGAAAAGATAGAATAAATCAAAATGGAAATATAAATACTCTTATTACCTGATTATATAAGGTTTTCCTTTAGGCGTTCATTTCTTTTTTAATTTTACTTTTTTTAAACTTTTATTCATTTTTTGGATGTTATCTTATAGATTTTTATATATAACTTGATATTTTTTTTATTAATCTTCGTTTCTAATAATAATAATTGATATTGATATTGACTTTATTTACACATTTCACATAATCATGAACATAGTACAAAAACGATATAAGATCAGAAGAAATAAAATCGTATAAAAAATAAGACATAGCAACATTCATCTAAATTGCATAATACAGCGATTTGAAATCAAAGACAATTTAAAACATGGTGAAATATGAGGGAACCTGCATAAAAAAAGCAAAGCTTGTTAGGTCTGCAGGATAAAAAAAATATGATGTCTTAATTTGTAGGAGCGGACGATGAAATGAAAATAATGCATAAAGAAATGCCAATTAATTACAACTGTCAGCATTTAGAGTGTACATAAAAAAAAGAAAAAAAACGTGTTTGCCACATTAATCAACGTTAATTTCAATTTATGTTTGAAAATATTTAGAGAGGTACTATGTACCACTTCATCTCAAAGATATAAATTTCCTTTGTTACCAGCAATGCCTACTTACTGGGGCCCCCCATACCATAAATATTTGCCATGAATTGCAAATAATGAAAGAGCCACTCTGATTGGTTCCTAGTCAGTGTTTTAAACAAAGTGTCCTGTAACAATAATCTTGATTGGTCATTGGCATTTGGTGATTGATTGCAAATCTTTAGGTTAAAGCTAAATGACAGTAGTTGCAGTAAAACACTGATTTCGTGAGAACGTCTGTAAAACCAAGGTAAAGTATTGATATATCATCGTGGATCTAGATCTGGTACAGTTACATAAACTGAACCTTGTGAAATCATAAAATCTAAGCTGAAATACGATCACACTGAAGATCGCCAACACAGATACGCACACGTGGGACAGTGTATTATTATTAAAGACCCGACGGAAGTGACCGAATCCGCGCTTATTTTGCTTATTTCTCAGCAATTACACTATTTCTTCCAGAATCCTTTAGCACATATTTTTCATTCATACAAATAGACACTTGTGTGGTCATTATATTAGATTCTGTAAAAAGTCAATTTCAGATCGTTACCACAACTGGAATTTATCTTTAAGGAGCCCTGATCCATCATAGTAGCTCCTCTAAACATCGTTCACCAACCCATTTTTCTGCTTGCACATGATTCACTTTAAGATCAAGGTAAGATTGCACTTTCAATATTTTTTATACTTCATTGGCTGTAACCATATTAAGTATTCACTTAATTTTTTTTCTTTTTATGTTTCATGGTACGTCACAAGGACGTAGAAGAAGATATCTTGGGAAAGATTCCCTAATTATTATCCTTGGTGCATGCAATCAGTTTATATACATGCATAAAATTAATGTCAGATCTTTCATTACCATCAAGCCTTGTTTTCACTTTCCTTTCTCTCTCTCTCCCTTTCTCATTCTTTTTAATGACCTATAACTATCTCCTCTTCATTAATCTCTCTTCTACATTTCATCTCTCTCTCTCACTGACACCATTCTCATTATACTTTCTAAAACTAGTTTACTGGAAACCGGTTCAGGAAACCAGTTTGGAGGCTAGCTCTCCCATTTGATCACCCGAAAGTGGTTTTCAAAACCACTTCGCATAAAACGGTCTTGTTGCTATGGGAACACTCGGTTTCGCGCAAAATTCGAAACCGCAGCATAGGCATTCCACAGTGTGTGGAGTAGCGCGCTCAAAATGTGCGATGATCGCTTCCCAAAGAACGGTCGTGTCCTCACTTACGCTAAAACCAGTTTAACGAGGCAGAGCAATCTTCAAAACTACATCGCGAGGTGGTTTTCTGAACTGGTTTGGAAGATCGCTTCCAAGACCACTTTGACCGTTCTCATTACATGTTAAACTTGTTTCCAGTAAACTAGTTTTAGGACGGTAGTGAGAATGGCGTCTCTCTCTCTCTTCCCACAATCTCCTCCTTATTCTATCTCCCTCTCCTTTCTCTGTTTCATCTGTATCTGTATTCCCTGCTCTCTGATGCTTATTAGCATTTTATGTCTCTTAAAAAAGTCGCTATAGAAATATAAACAATCATTATCATCATCATCATTGTCATCATAATTATCATCTCTCTCTTCCTTTCCCCATCTCTCTGAGGCTCTATTATGAAACTTTTTACTCAAAGTACCATACAGCATGATTTGAAATCTGTAAAAAACAACAAACTAGAATTCCATGTC
This sequence comes from Lytechinus pictus, assembly GCF_037042905.1. Lineage (NCBI taxonomy): Eukaryota > Metazoa > Echinodermata > Echinoidea > Temnopleuroida > Toxopneustidae > Lytechinus > Lytechinus pictus. The sequence goes on along the minus strand of NC_087248.1, from coordinate 29,453,298 downwards.
ATCAAACTTTTCTTGAGAGTTACAAGGTTGATTGTGATAAAAACACAAACAAGAAGACACTCCATGTGTTCAGATATGTATTGAGGAAAAATAATTACCCATCAAGGGAGGGAGAAAACACTTCAGATTTAGATAAAGATAGGAATACCTTCAAAACATAATCAGAGATACAGAACATATAGACTTGTTTTTTTCTCACTTACGTCAACTGAATAATTCACCTTGAATGCACGTTTTCTAGAAACATTTATTTCTTAATTTCTTGAATTGATTATCAACATTCTAAGTTGAAGAATTAAAAAAATTATAAAAAGACAAACATGGTTCATTTAAAAAAACTTTAATGTTTGGACGTTTTGTTACAAAAGATGTTTTCTGCTTATTCCTACTTTCATAAGCATTTCTGGGGTTTTTACTTTGGTGGAACAAACACAAACTCATTCATTCAAGTCATTTCGAAATCATGACCAAGAAGTCATACAAGTATTTGGTACACCACATGTTCAAATAGACGAAAATTAACAATTTAATCTATAGCATTATTATAGATTTAAGACCAGAATTTGTCTTTAAAGGGATTAATTAACTTCATTAAAATTAAGAAAAGAATCAACAATTTCTGAAAGCTCCAGACAAAATGGAACTCACTATCTAAAAAGTATTTAAAAAAATAAAATTGAGGTTTGTTGTAAGGCTTTCTTGGGCTGCCAGCAGTAATAGCCAGTTTGGATGATCCAACGCAGGCCAACTGTGAAATACAAAGATTAGGCTATGCCCTTGACAAGAATTGTTGATAGTATAGAAGTAGCTTAATATACCACCATGGATATATTGATGTACGAATGCCTGCATAGTCTGCAAAGCTCAGGCAATGCGTGTTTGACCAGAAAGTTTGTCACTATACATTGTTAATTTCCTTCAGCAAGAAAGGTCTTCACATTGGCTGCTCTCGACTCAGGTGAGTTAAATGGGAACCCGGTAGAATTTCTTCCTTGAATGCTTAAGCGCCTATACAGGGCTCAGCTACAACTTAGGGTAATAGCATGATACCAAGTAGATCACATATACCAGCAGGATTATTCTCATTACAACAGTTGCTGGAATGGTGAGATTGATTTTGAGTCCTGGACAAAGTTACTAACTACCTTTGAAGGAGAATGAAGATTAAAAACCAGTTAAATTTATACAGAAGAGAAAAATCACAGAAACATTTGGGAAAAAAAAGAATGAATAATAAGAAATTCATAAGCATTTGAATATTGAGATCACTAATGCTGTGATTTCACATTCACTTTAGTACATATTTCACCTAAAAATAAATCTACTTTTTTGTATTGTCCACCATAAGATCAGGTGCTCTTTTTCAGGACAGGATGTGTAAAAACATTATATCATGGATGAATTGTATGGTTCCATTTTAAGAATGAGCAAAAATATTGCTTTAGGTACGGTTTCAATGTCCAAAGGAGAGCGCGTAAGACATCTAAGATCTTGTTCACATTGTCAATGGGAGGATCTCCACAGCATTAGTGTTCCAAATATTCAAATTCTAATAACTTTCTATTTCCAATTTTACTCAAATTTTTAGTTGAATTTATCTAATTCAAGATCCATGAGTTCCATTCTCCTTTAAAGTAAATGAAGACCTCTAAACATCTCACGACACTCCAGATGTCCCTAGGCGAGCCTAATTATAAGGTCAAGATGATTTTATTTAGGCCTCCAGAAAACTGGCTGCCGACCCTCCAACGTTCTCCCTTTAACGTTCACTGCGGAAAAAATTGTGTTGACTCACATATCTGATGTCCGAGGTCAGAGAATAAAGGGCTCCCTCGCTGCTTATAATCATCTCCCATCCTTTTTCATCCAACCCTCTTCTTCTTTTTCATTATCCTCAGGTTACGTTTCTCTTTCTTCCTTTCTCATATTCCATTTCTCAATCTAATAAATATAGTCAAAGTTACAAACTGTAAGCTGGATTCCTAGTACTTCCTTTTCTTATAGGACAAGTCCACCCCTACAAAATGTTGATTTGAATAAAAAGAAAAAAAATCTATCAAGCATAACACTGAAAATTTCATCAAAATCGAATGTAATATAACAAAGTTATAACATTTTAAAGTTTTGCTTAATTTATATTTTTATATGCACATCCGGGTAGTATGCAAATGAGGGAAATGATGACATCACTCACTCACTATTTCTTTTGTATTTTATTATATGAAATATGAAATAATCTAATTTTCTCCTCATTGTCCCATGAAACAGATTTTATTTCTCCCCGAACATGTGGAATTACAATTGTTTAACATTTTATGGTTCTGTCAAGTTGGTCCTTACTGTCAAATCTGTAAAAAATAAAGATATTGTATAATTTAAGCAATAAAAAACAAAAGAAATAGTGAGTGAGGGACATCATCGATTCTCTCATTTGCATGTGACTAAATTGTGCATATAACTATTTTGTGAAAAATAAGCCAAACTTTAAATGTCATAATTTTTATTATTTTACATCCGATTTTGATGAAATTTTCAGCATCATGCTTGTCTGATTTTTCTCTATTGATTTAAATCAACATTTTTCTGAGGTGGACTTGACCTTTAAATATAATTTTAGCTCATATTTCCTTATGTTATCTTGTGAAAGAGTAAAGGAAGTTTGCCCCTGATAATTTTGCATGGAGCATAATACATAGGGATCATTTTCACAAAAGCAATTTGGGTTTATGTACCTACTAGTATGAGCAGTTTACTGCCGCTCATTTGTCAACATTTTGAGAAGAGAGACTTTATTATATCAATCTTTGATTGAACTCTCCCCCTCATCGCACTTTACAGTCTCCCACACAATACCCCTCCCACAGCTATGTGCAAATTAAAATATAGGTTTATGAGATCAGGGTCGCATGCAGAAGGGGGAGGCTGGGGTCTCATAACCATCCTTTGCCCCCCATTCTCTTTACCCCTCTCTGTGCCAACTTGCTCCCCCCCCCCCTCCACTATTTTCAATGAATTTCACAAGATAAGATCTGCAATACTGCAGTCACATTTAATCTAATTTTATTCAAACTACCCATATGTAGCTGATACAAAAACTGTTAAAACAGCCATTTTCAATTCCCCGTATGGCAACTGTCGGGGGCAGGGGGGGGGTTTACTGAACAATTAAGGATCTGTTAGATTAGTTGTGAGCAAGTGTGGATCAAGATCTCATCACTATCCTTTGCCCCCCCCCCCCCCCCCCCCCGTTGCCCTTCTAACCCATCCCCTTACATCTCCCCCTCCTTTGGCAAACATTTCACCATTGCAGGTCTGCAAGGATCTCTTAGTTAAGGTCGCGTGCAAGCAGGGACGAGGGCGACATAATGATAAAATAGAGATCGCAGCCTTGAATTAGCAGTGTGCAAACGCTCAAGGTCTCCGACCCAGGAAAAAAGTTCACTGCTCAGGTTATACTCTCTCCATGATGGGTGAAGGAGGCATGTTTTCATCAGCCATTCTCTCATGATGTCAAAGGCGTGTTTCCATCAGCCCATTCTCTCATGATGTCAAAGGTGTGTTTCCATCAGCCCATTCTCTCATGATGTCAAAGGTGTGTTTTCATCGGCCATTCACACTGCCATTTGGTGGATTTACAGAATAGCTTCAATTTGTTACAAATGGTAAATTTGTTTGTTATTGTAACAAAATTGAGAATTATCCAGTTTTTGTGAAGAAAAATCAACAAAGTTAGAAATCTGGTTTTCTACAGTTGGGGTATAGATACATCATGTAGACAGAAGTTTAGAAAATAGGACAGCACCTGGACAATAACCTGTTTATAATGTTTGTAGTAGTTTCTTGGGAAAATATCCCGTGGGACTCGGCTTAATCTTGCATAACAAAAATTAAAATTTCAAAGAATTGTGTCTGGTACAAAGTCACTTCTCATCAGACACTTCAAATGAGAATATTAAAAGATCCATACTTTGCAGAATATTTCTATTACAATCATTTTGTAATCTGACATTGTCAATAGTCTGATATAAATTACGGGCCTTTTCACACGTGAATCTTGAATCATCATTGTAATGATGATTGCAATTCTTCTTTAGAATCATCAGACCTTACACACGCTCGCTCGAAAACTGTGATTTGAATTCGAATTCCCGAGCGAAGGCGGTATGTGTTCTTGGTGACTTGTCAATCAAAACACTGCATCGCAAATACAAACAACGATGAGTACGTGAAAATTGTATTATCTACGGAAGTGCTTGTAAGGTCACGTAAGCTCATGCAGCTCCCCCAAAAAGATGTTTTGGAGGTCAAGCCTTTCACACGCAAAATTTGGACGCGTGATTTGAGTAAAACTTAACTGGAATTCACCTCCGGAGTAGAATTTGAATTCGTGATTGTGCTAGTTTGGTTTCGTCATTAGCCCAGAGCTGCAAAGTTGTATTTTGCATTTTCAGTATTCTTATCCCCCAAAATCAGTATTTTGACAAAAAAATCAGTAGTTTTACCGTGTGAGATAAATATTTTGTATTTTCCCCCAAAAAAGTGTATTTCATAATAAAATGCTTGGCGCACCCGCCCATCACGACGCTCAAGCTGCATGCAAGCTAAAATGCGCACAGCTCTTGCAGATGAAAAACAAAAACCATTGAAACTTGTGTATATCTCACCCTGGTTTTTACAAAATGATTGAAAAAAAAAACCAAGTTACCTGAAATTACATTGATCTAATAACCATATTTGTGTTCGTTTTATGAAATACAGACATATAGAGATGATTTTTCTCAATAAATTACCATTTTAACAAAAAACATATTTTTTAAAGAAAAAACGTACTGCCGTATTTTGGTTGCAAAAACGTACTAAATACGGCCAAAACGTACTGGTTGGCAGGTGTGTTAGCCTCATTTTTCACTGGAATCATCATCAAAATTACAATTTTTTTCATCGTGTGAAAGGGCGGAAAGAAAACTTGTAGACAATGGGAGACTTCCCCTAAATCAACCACTTCACTAAAAATGCTTATGACTACCAGCAATTTAAAACCAATGTCAAGTGTTAATCAAGTTTATTTGTGATGAGACTACTCATCTTTTAATGCTCAAAGGGGTCTTCCTCCGAGGTATTTTTTCTCATTTTTTTCTCATAAAGATTGTTATTAACTGCAGCTTTAAAACTCAATGGTCTAGGGTATATATTTCAGTTTAAACTAAAGAATAGGCTAAGCCATAAGTCTTCAATAGATGCAGGCAAACATCTTGATACTTGAAAATACAATATATGAGTAAATGGGCCCCATGGACCCTTGTGGGTGCTCCCCTTCTTTAATATATTCTATTTACTACAAGATATTATCATTTCTGTGTGGAGAAAATTTGAAATAAGTGTAATAAAACAAGAGTGTTCTGAGGCTCGTTCTAGTCTCTAAGGCCCGTATTCTGAAGTCGGGTTTAACTTAAACTCAGGTTTAAAGTTGTGGTTTAAGTATGGGAAGCCAAAAGTATCAAAATTTTTATTAAGTTGTATGTTTCCTATGTTTACTGTGCTCTTTCCTGATTCATCGATGGTGAAGACAATCATCTATTTATACTTCCTACACAATTATGAATGATTTGAGAGCCGAATGAGCTGAAGTATGATATCTCTACTGTAAGTGATTATGTAACAATTGGTTGTCCATACTTAAACCACAACTTTAAACCTGAGTTTAAGTTAAACCCGACTTCAAAATACGGGCCTAAGTGTGTGTCAGTTGGGGGTAGGGGGATGGGGGAGGGGTTGCAAAGTATTCTCAGATATATTGGATGTATTACAAGACATTGTCATTTTCAGTGTGAGGTGACCGAGTTTATTTGTGATGAGACAAATAAAAATGATGTTTTGATGCTGATTTAGAATTTGTGTGTGTGCGGGGAGGGTTTATTTCAAATTTGTCCAATTGCCACCTCGTCTACTATTATTTGGTCTACCATCATTTCATCCACACACCACATGGTCTACTTTCATTTAGTCTAATGCCATTCTATATAATAACCAGTTGGTCCAGAGGCCCATATACCATTTGGTCTAATTGGACCAAGTGTTAAATTGTGCAAAATGAAAGTAGATCATGAGTGGACGAGTTGGCAGTAGACAAATTGGCAATTTACCCGAGGGGGGGGGTGTGGGAAACTATCCTCAAATACGTACAATTAATTACAAGATTTTTTTTTGTCAAGTTTACACAGGGTTTAGCTCAGTTTCTTCAACATTCCAATCATTCAATCATTGCACTCAGAAACTTTGTAAATACATCTCTCTTTGATGATGCGATGTCACTTCTTGCAACATTGATCTTTCATAACTAGATCAAGAGAAACATGATTTGGGATCTGTCTAAAAAGATATCCTTCTACATTTCCTGATTTGGACGCGATCGAGGTGCACAAATTATTTTGAAAAATTGAGATACACGCACTCTACCAAGGTCATGTGCTCAATCTCCGAGCCAATTGGCAACAAGTGCTTTGCCAAGTTTGAAGTATGATTATCTAAAAGAGATATCCCATTCTCCAAAATAAATGGATGGGACTATTGGATTTCAAAGACTTGTCTGCAGTAAGTTTTTTCCCCCTGTTTTTTGATAAACATGGTCTAACACTCTGGAAATCCTTTTCAATATCTGCAAGCATTTGAAGGTGTCCAATTGCACGAAGGCCTTGAAATTCACAGACAAAGTCAAACAAGATAACAGAGAAAATCATGAAATGAAATAACAGAAATAAAGAAAAGGGAAAAAATCATAGATATGAGAACTGAATGCCGATTAGGTTCTCTCTGATATGTAACAATCCTTTCTCTGGGGGTAGAATTGAATAGACCTGTTCGGAGTTACCTCATGGGCAATTTTGGTCAAATGACCTAACATTTTTTACATTATGATAGGCAGATTTCAAAGCAATATACTATGTAAGCATGCCTTACATAGCAGGATGAAGAAATTGAATAGACCAGATGGCTAGAATAGCACACCAATGAACACTCTATGAAGGTATTTGTTGCATTCCTGCTACGAATGCATTAACATGTTGTTACATCAATGTACTTGGCCAACTGTGAAATACCAGTCGCTAATGGACGCATTGTTGTTTTTTGTGGATCTAATGAAAAAAACTGAATTCAAAAGAATATATGAATAATCAAGACATCAAAGTTGGTGCTTATCTCATTAAATATTAAACGGCAATGTCACTTGAGTACAAATGACCTTCTTCTGATCCTGCGCGGAATGGAACTCTGAACTGGCTTATTCAAGAATGTGCATCAATTAACCCATTTAATACTGGATGCTGCACTTTTCTGTAGGCAACCAGTAGGTGGTTTCAGACCGCCTCGAAGTTCGCCAGTTCCAGGTATTCTCTGATCGGGAAATTTACCCCGATCAGAAAATACCAGGTATTTTGGCGGTGTGAAAGCAAACTACGCGTAATATCCCCGAAAGAAAATACCCGATAAATAGTAGGTACTTGGCGAAATTATGAGAACTTTCGCGGGGATTTTTCCAAGGTCGTGGGTATTTTGGCGGTCTGAAAGCAAATTACGGGAACTTTTAGCCCAGCGTGTCGTTGGGTGCGGCGCCGTGCATGGGTTGCTGCTGGGCTAGTGATTTTGAATTTCGCGCCTTGCTGCTTATCAGACCATACTGCGCATGCTCGTAACTTCAGGAACTTATCCCGAAGGGTATGTTTCAGGGCGGTGTGAATGCAGGAATAATTCATGGGTATTTTTCAGCCTAAAAAAGTTCTCGTAATTTAACGGGGATTCTTGTGATCGAGGCGGTTTGAAACCGCCTAGTGCAAACAAAATGTGAGCAATCTTCAACGCTTCACACTCAAACAAGAACATAACATTGAGATGACTTAAGTTAAAATGACCCAAGTTAAAGTTAAGTTAACCAAATGTTAGCAGAATAGTTCACATACTTATACAAAGTCAATAAGGATTTTTTTTTTTTTAGATATCTTGTAGCAAGCGAATTTGATTTTCTACACAACATATATGAATTTTAATTTTTCAATAAACATTTATAAACAAACATATCCCAAAGAATATTCCTAATTCAACATGACAGATAAAAATATCTTGATACAAATGCAGTCCCGATACTGGCCTGTAATGGTTTTAACAACAGAGGGCCTATGTAGCTCTGTGTATGTAATAGAAGGCATATCTTCATATTTGCTTCTAATGTATCTCATGCATGATATATATCTGATCTGTATAACTATTATGTTACACATACACATGTGGCCTTGCTGAGCATCAAACAATTAAAAAAAATCATATTTTTTCCAGCAATTCTCTCCTTTTTCCTCACTATGACAGACATATCTGGGTCGTTTCAAGGACGAGGTCGATGTGAAAAGCCTGGCACACAAAAATGATTCGAAAAATATGAAAAATAAATAAAAGAGAAAATGGATGATGACTGGCTTGGATAGGCAAGCACCTGACGGTCGAATCTTCATCGCAGTTAGGCGAATAAATGGAAACCTGATGGCTTTGTTTGAGGGGAACATAAAACAACCTTGACCTACATACTAAAAGCACTTCTGTTCTATCTTTTCAGTGACATGATTATGAATTGGGTTGGAAAACATTATGTGGAGTGAACATGTCAAAAGCAACCCATTTCCATTATCAGAGTGAAGTCAAACCGGCTACATTTTCTCTGACGTGTACGCAAGATAGCCATATTGGAGTTAAGCCTCTATACATGCTTCTCCTGACCATGCACCTCTTGACACCCAAAGAGCAGCACTTGACCCCAAAATGGAGTATGTGCCATGGGGAAAGTGAAAAACAGGCTTTATATAGGGATGGACTACTTGTGAAAATGACAGTCTTTGGAACTACAAACTGTTAGTGAAAAGAAGGTGGCATCAATTGGTAGTTTCTGTAACCAGGGGTTGCTATGTCATGTAAACCCATTTGATCCTTGATGGTGTTCTCTGGAGGAAAGCAAACGTAAGTCATAGATGACTCCTCCCCTTGGACTACAAACATCTAAGATCAAGCAAGCCCCCCCCCCCAAAAAAAAAAGAAGAGTGAGGTAATCGTGGAATCATCGTGGTGTAGCGGTTCTGACTCTCGCCTTGCAATCAGAGGGTCGTAAGTTCGAATCCCACTGCGGCCTAGCGTCCTTTGGCAAGGCGTCAATCCACAATTTGCCACTCTCCACCCAGGTGTTAAATGGGTACCCTGTAGGATGAGAAAGCCAATGTAGTTTGCCTAGCAATTGAGTCTTGCAACTCTTGTTGGAATGCTCCCCAGAGAGTGGAGAAAGAGCATACATTGTGTGCGAGCATGACAGGATCCGATGACCGGAGTAATAATTACAATGCAAAGCGCTTTATAGAAACAACGTGTAATAAGCGCTACATAAATGTAACTAATATTATTAATTTGGACTTGAAGAGATTTGCCCAGAATGTTCTGACAAAAGGATATTGAGTTAAAATGCGATGTTGCTTGGCAGAAGGAAACTAACATAGGCCCTGAATGCCTTTTCGAAGTTTTGGGCTTTTAATTTCAACACAGAGTAACACCATGGCCTAAGATAAACCGGTTTTCAGCATATGGGCCGTCGTGTCCTACAAATATGGAGAATTTATTCTGAAATTGATATTTATTCTTCCCAGAAAGAAAAGTTAATAAATTCATAAACCCAGATATATATTGCGGCTAGAATTCTGCCTCTATTAAAATGATTGATTCCTCAGAAACAATTGTCAAAACTACAAAGCATTTCTAATGAAATCAATACCTTGAAATGATAAAACTATTATCAATACTCAAAATTACTTTTCATATCATCCAAATTGAATGATCTTCTCACTTTATTGCTTGGAAAACTGGTAAGCGCAAGATAAACAAAGGATCTAGAAGGCCGCTGCGCCCAATGCAACAATACATTTACCTTTTAGTGAGGTAAATAATACCTTGTTGAATGTCATATTTTTCTTCAAGCATGACATTGAACTTGACAGTGATGAGGTGAAGGATATGAGGCCTAACCTACTCCTCAAACAGCCCTGACCTCTGGCCTGGATTCAGGTAACTGCAGGGCCCATGATCAAAGTTTGACGGCTTTGATCCCGCTTCTACTTTTGTTTACAAAATCTACAGTCGGAGTAGTAAACATTCACAAAGCAGAAAGGGTTAAAAAAAAGAAAGAGAAAGAAAAATGGGAAACTGATATTTGTTTGACCGTTCAAGGTCAGGAGGGTCCAGAGTGTGGACCTGACCTAGAAAAAAAAGAAAGAAAGACAAGGTGTATTCAGACCGCCTAATCACCAGAATACCCGTTAAATTATGAGAACTTACTCAGGCCCCCAAATACCTGATAATTATTTTCCACATTCACACCGACCCAAAGCAGACCCTTTCAGGGTAAGTTCTCGAAGATACTAGCTTGCGCAGTGTGGTCTGATAGCAGACGAGGCCACGGCGTTCACGACCAACTGGTCGCTGGGTTGAGAAAGCTCTTGTAAGTTGCTTTCACACACTGCCAAAATACTCACGACCTTATGAAATTCCCTGTGAAAGTTCTCGTAATTTCAGCAACACACCGGCGTTAAAAGATGGGAGTTGCTGCTACCCTGTTTGGTGTTCAATTAAAGGGATAGACCCTTGTCGATCTGGCGCTGCAGAGCAACTGCCCGGCCCACGATCAATTCGGCAAAGCAAATTTTTTGAGTATTTCATTTCATGTCTATTTCGAACGATGAAATATGGATTTTCGTCTTTTCATCATCTTTCATCTTCAAGTACAAGTACCTATTACTAGCGGGTATTTTTTTTTTTGGGGGGGGATATTGCAATTAATTAGCTTTCACATTAGCAAAAATTTCCTGGTATTTTTTTATCAGGGTAGATTAGGGCAATCAGAGAATACCTGGAGCTGACAAACTTCTAGGCGGTCTGAACATGCCTATACCGAAGTCAGGCGATGGAGAGAGGATGGAGGAGGGGGGATGAGAGAGGGAGGGAGAGAGGGGGACAGGAAGGAAAAAAAGCCCCAAAAGTATTAAAGCAAATTGTTCTTTTCCAGTATTTCAATAGTAAAGTTTACCCTATCTATTCTAGATTTTATCAGCTTGTTTAATATGTTGAGCCACTGTTATGAAGTCATTAAAAAAATCTTCCTCTTGAAAAGGCAGAGGGAATTAGGATGTACATGCATAGACCTAACCAATGAAAATAAGAAGAAAGAAGTAGATAAAGAAAAAAAAGATACTTTTTCAGCTTAGGGTTACTTATTTACTTACTTACTTCCCGATAATATTAAAGAATTTTCTTCTTTCAATCTTTTTAACTCCATGTTAAAGTGTTTCTTTTTCCAAAGATAAATTTAAATTTTCTAATGATGCATAATCCAGTTCCAATATGTCAAAATTCAGTCTCAAATATCTATGATGATGTTTTAAGGTTATGTTTAATGACGTATTTAGGTTCAATATGATCGTTTTCCTTTTCCATATCTCTCTGTCCTTCTTTCTCGTACTAACTTTCAGAGAGTTAAGAGACTTAACTGTAATTTGCACTATACAATAATTGAGTATTATTATCATCATTATTCATTATGATATGTTATGTATTGTTACTATGATATGTATTTGACTTGCAAACTGGTAAAATACCTTGATGAAAATGTATTTTCCCACCATCGAGTGGGTCTGATTGCACCGATCATGAAGTTGACCTTGATTCTGCTACACTAGAAAAGAAAATATCAACAAGTTACTGTCCTATGCAGTCCCTTAACCCAATTTAGAAAGCAGGTTATGGACTAATAATTATAATCCTGTCTGAATAACAGCATTTCGCTTGTAACCATTTATTTTATTTTGCTTTCTCTCTCTTTCTCTCCCCTACAGTTCATTTGTGCCTTTTATCACAATATGTCATCAAAACCCAACAGAATATTATAACAATATGTTCCACCTTCCATGAAAATAATTCTTTTTATACTGCCATTGTCATAAAAAAGAGATAAACCCTAATTTTTTCAGTCACAAAAAAATGTATAGCCTTGAATGGCATTCAGTAGAAACCTGTTGTATCTATCTCTATTGTTGTGATACCTGTAAATTTTCAGTCAAGCTTTTCATATTGTGATATGTCAAGAAAAACATCTGTCATCCTCTTTTTTTTTGTAGGGGTCTACAACAACATCAAATAGATAAGTGTTGGTTCTTGCTTTCAAGTTCAAATTTTACTTTTACATGGGTAACCCATCATTTTCATCATCATCAATGTCACTATGACAACCACCACCATTACCATCATCATTCCCATCATCATCATCATCACCATCACCATCATCATCATCATCATCATCATCACCATCATCATCACAATCACTATCATCATCATCATCATCACCATCATCACCATCATCATCACCATCATCATCACCATCATCATCACCATCATCATCACCATCACCATCAATCATCATCACCATCACTATCATCATCATCACCATCATTACCATCATCATCACCATCATCATCATCATCACAATCATCATCACCATCATCATCATCACCATCATCACCATCATCACCATCCTCAATATCAGCTTTAATATTATTTGATGTAATATGCCCAAGAAGGGAATTATTACTTTACCTAACAATTCCAATAAGATCTAAAGGAGAATAAGGTGAGGGGCTGTATATTGAAGAGAAGCATTATAAATACATTAATAATAACCAAGTAAAGTAAAACAAAAATAATGATAAATAGAAACAAAAAATATAAAGACAAAGGAGCACAAATAAACAAAAAAATTAATCTGAGGAAGGCTGAGTAGCAGAGTGAACCCCCCCCCCCCCATGGAGATTTATTACATAGAAAGAATTAGAGTATTTTGAGCAGAGGCCATTAAATATGGATGAGAAAGTACAAGGCCAAGCGTAGTGATCAAGTGCTTGCAAAAGCGTCGGCCTTGAAATGTATATGGGCCGACCCAGATAAATAAATGAGGTTGCTTTATTTCACTTTTAATCTCTCCCTGTTTCTGATTCCTACAGTAGGTATCATTGCTGGCATATATAGAAGACTTTTATCATGGTCATTGCCCGGGGGGGGGGGGGGCAGTCAAATATTTTGGTGTACACACGCGTGACCCAAAAAACGTGTTAAAAGGGGTGTTTTTTCAGTTTTGGACGCAGTCCGCGCGTGGACTCGATAATGGTATAAAAAACACTGATTTTCAAGAAAAAGGGTGGTTTTGAAAGACTGGTCAATGGTCAATCGCGGGGTCAAACGTATATAGGGTATGTTTTTTCCCCAAAGCTTTTTTTTTAAAGACAAGCCAAACGTGTTTAGGGTGTGTTTTTTCTCCAAGCTTTTTCCCTGAGGTCATATTTTGGCGACAACTTGTTTAGGGGCCAAAATGTGTAAATAAAGCCCGCGAAAAAATTGTTTAGGGGGTTATTTTTCTGAAACGACATTTGAAAACGCTGATTTTGTCCTCGCAATGGAAGCATAAACACACCCTTAGTCCATACCAGAAGTGCAGTATCGCCTATTTTGCAAATTCATTCATTTCGCACGGGGGAGATTCCACGCGAACTCGCTTGGAAACCACGGAAACGACTGCAGATATTCTGCTGCGGAGCTTGCCAGTTTAATCAGGGGTGTAATGTTGGTCCGCAGTACAACTCAATCCAGAGGTACTTCGGAGTACCTCCACTTCGCCTTCAGTATGAAAACACCCTTAGTGTTGTATCATTGAAGTGAGCCTATATTATAAGACCCCACTGCTCCGACCATTGCACTATGTGTAAGGAACCTAGCTAGATTTGAGTAAAAAAGGACTTGAGGTAGCCTAATTCTGTTCTAACATTATGGGAAGCTGAAAATATCTCAAAAGTTTATTTACAACGTTTTTAATTTTTGTTTATGTTTACTTTTCACTTTTCACATGCTTTAATGGTGAAGAAAACAATTTTAGTTACTTTTTCCTGACAGTTAATGAATTAAGATTCAAATGGGCTGATAAATTAAACCTGTACTGATGGAGATTTGTGTCACAATTTGCTTTCCATAGTTGAATTATTTTAATAGTTAAATTTGTTAATTTATCCTATATGCATTTTCCTTTAATTTTCAGTAGTATTAAGTTGATGTTATATTTTATTTTGTATTTCGCTGACATGTACTTGTACTTATTTTGTCTATGTATCCAGCGCTTAGAAACAATGCGTATTAAGCACTTTCTAAATGTTGTTTATTATTATTTATTAAAGCACAACTTTAGACCAGTGTCTGAATGAGACGTGAGTTCAGAATACGGGCCATTCTCTTCAATTCAATCTTCATGTGAGTCCCTGCCTTGCATCAATGATTTATTTGGAAAATGAGACATTAATTTGGTAAAGGAGATATTCTTTGGGGTGAAACGGAACAGCAAGCAAGCAGCGGAAAGGTAATACACCGTGACCCAATTCAAGTGCTTCGTATTGATTTGCGAACTGTATTAATGTTCGTCTATTCTGCTCGCAAGGAGCGGAATGTGAGGGATACTACTGAATTGAGGAGTTGGGGTTGGAGGTACAAAAAACCATACAATTCAATAAGCCAATTTGTTTTTGTACAATCCTGAAAATTGGTGGATTTTTTTCACCTATTCCATAAGGTCAAAGTTTAATATTTTCAAATTCAGGTCATCTGATGTGTACCTAAAGGTATCGATTAATATGTATTTTTGTAGGAAGAGGTGAAGGGGTAGAAGATATTTCATTGGCCATATCTGGCCCCATTAAAATTTGTGGCTCAGTAGCCCACTGCTTTCCTATTCTTCAACAGTGGATTCACATTAGTGTGCGAGGGGAAATATAACTTTTCCCCAAACTTTTTGTTTCCATTGCTGTCCATTCACACTAGCTGTTTCTGAAATTTCATCACAGACAACACCAGCAGAGAGAATTTGCAAAGCTTTGTGGGTCGTTCATGTGACACTGTAACAGGGCTGAGAATGGCAAGCCATCCTTGTGCCATTCCATAAAGACAGTAGTGCCCCATCGATTTTGCATCCAAGGTAATTCTCCCCTCCAAATTTTCAGAGCTCTCCATGAATTTTCATCAGATCATGAAATTTGAGGAAGACTCTCAGAGAAACAAGAAACCTGCTCTCTCTTTCTGTCACTAATGTGAACACAAGCCTATTAAAGTGTTACCAAACATGGACATAATAACAAACTCCAGCAGAAATATATTCTAATCGTGCCCTTGACATAATTTCAATTTCATCAGAGCATTTGAAGGAATGAAGTTTGTAAGAGAAAACCAAAATACTGATTTACAAATGTGGGTAGGGTTATTCTTCACAAAGTTGTTGGAGTCTACAAGGACATCCAACCAATTTTTTCATAAATTCAGACAAGCACTGAAAGAAATTCCCACACAAAAGTGCACAGCAACCGAGACATGAGCTTCATAGATTAACCAAACAATTGCGTTTTTATTCCTTATTTTCATCACAACTTCTCCTTGAAAAATCATGGGTTTGTTGTTTTCGCAGTAGACCATTTCCTTTTTGAATTGAGGAAGTTAATGAGTTCTTGGGAGTGTGGCAACGTCCTTGAAGCTTTATACATGACTGGCTCGTCATACATTCTCACATGCGGTATTTATTTTATGCTGTATACAGTACCAGTACATCTAGTCTAGTTCTAGACTCTTTTCATTATTTATCGTTTCCTATTTGGAACCATCAACTATTTAAGCAAGAAGATGGCATGAACTCAAGAATCAGGGGTCAATTGCATGAAGGTCTCTCTTCGAGGATCGTCTTTCGCGTCGCTCATTGGCCCCATTCACCATTGTGCACTGTATGAGATGCTTTTTAAGAACTTACGGCAAACCTATTTCAAGGTTCGGCGTGTCTTAATAATCACAGGATGTTCCTAATTTGATTTTTCCTTTAAATTCCTTGAATAATAAAACCAATGTCATCCTTGGAATAAATTCAGTCATACTGGCTTGGAAAAAAAAAGATTGTAAGAGACAGAGAGCAAAAGAGATGAAGAGCGAACAATTAACCCCAAGGCCTGGCATTTTCACTGTCCTGTTTGACTAATATCATGTTTGTTCTTTTTTATAATTATCATGACCTTCTATTTTATTTCATCATGAATACAATTAAAGGTCAGGTCCACCACAGGAAAATGCTGACTTGAATAGAAAAAAATCAAACTAGCATAGTGCTGAAAATTTCATCAAAATTGTATGTAAAATAAGAAAATTATGACATTCTAAAGTTTCGCTTATTTTTCACAAAACAGTGATATGCACAACTAGGTGAGTCAGTCGATGATGTATATCACTCACTATTTCTTTTGTTTTTTATTGTTTGAATTATAAAATATTTCATTTTTTATAGATTTGACAATAAGGACCAACTTGACTAAACCATATAGTATTAAACAATGATAATTCCACATGTTCAGGGAGGAATTAATCGTTGAATCACTTGACAATGAGGAGAAAATTGAAATATTTCATATTTCATATAATAAAATACAAAAGAAATAGTGAGTGGATGACGTCATAGTCTCCTCATTTGCATACCAGCCAGGATGTGCATATAACTGTTTTTTTTAATTAAGCGAAACTTTAAAATGTCATAACTTTCTTATTTTACATCCGATTTTGATGAAATTTTCAGTGTAATGCTTGTTGGATTTTATCTCTTTTTATTTAAATAAACTTTTTGTTGGGGTGGTCTTGTCCTTTAAGGGAAGGCATTCCTAATTTAACACTTTTCGTTTGTTTCCAAAGTTCATCATACCTGGATGAAATTGCTCCATGAATATTTGAAGCACATTTATGAAGGTGAGAAATAAGTAGCTTTTTTTTATGTCAATGGCAGAAAGGTCAGAAAAGGCAAATTCAGGAAGGGTTTTTGTTCCATTTTCATGATTTTTTAATATTTTTAATGATGTAGAAATAGGGAGTTAAACGGATGCACATGAGTAGAAAATATGAGTTTTGCCAAGTTTCTCAGCGGCAAGAAGGGCATGTAAAACTATTAAAAGGAGACACTTTTTTTTTCTTTGCTGGTGAAGTGAGGAATGTGTGCTCTTATGCCCCTTTCATAAACCCAATAAAACCCAATTATGCGGCTAATAGCAGCATAATTTGGTCATAAATCAGAGGAGGACAAGAGTTATCCGCATTATTCTGATGCTGCTATTATCCGCATAATAGCGGCATCGGGACAAGATTTTGAGTTTATGAACGTATTTCCAAATAATGCGGATAATTGCCATGGTGCGGTCACAAGGTCACCCTTTTCCAACACAACCGCATCGGAGGGGGCGTGTCCAGTTGTCATGACGATTATCCGCCTTTTTCAGGACGGGCGCTCGTAAAAATAATGCGGATAATTTTCGGAGTTTGTGAACGCAATTTTTATTGAATTATCCGCATTACTCTTAGGCGGCTAATTGGAGGATAGGTTTTATTGGGTTTATGAAAGGGGTATAAAAGTGAAGCAGTGAACTTCACCAGGACGACAGAACACTGCCGTTTCGTCTATTGCCAACTCGTTCACTAATCACATGGTCTAACTTTGTTGAGTCTAATGCCATTTGGTCCAATAATCACTTTGTCTAATCACCAGTTCGTCTATGATCATTTCGTCTCATGACAAGTTGGTCCAATACCCATTCTATTTTCATTCATTTCATCCAAATAACACTTAGTCCAATTAGACCAAATGGTATATGGACTAAATGGCTATTGGACCAACTGGTTAAAAGACGAAATGGTGAGTGGACGAAATGCCAATTAGACCATGTGGACGGACTGACGGTAGACCGACTGATAGTAGACGAGTTGGTAATTGGACGAATTGGCATTAGACCAATTGAAAATAAACCGACAGAGCAGAGGTCCCTATGAAAGGGGTATAGGAAAACGGCAAAATGGGCAGTTTCTAACATTGCTGCTTGTGTAAATGGTGAAAAAAAAAAATTTATATTCTCTACACAAACTCACCTGATTACATCATGAATGAAACAGCAAGATGAATAATCAAGGCCATATGGAAGATAAAAATGAGAATATAAGAAAATTAGTCATTTCATAGTATATCATATAGTACTACAACAATAAGACCAATAAATGATAATATATGACTAAAGCATCAAATCAATGATTTAGGCCTTTTAACACATACTAACAACAAGTGGAATGCCTCTGGCCGTCTCACCTGCATCACGCGATTCAATATAGCAGCAGTGCTGATTTTGAAAACTACTATAACTCGCACAAGATGTTCAGTGATACTTGGTTACTCGTATTTCCACGTTTTATGAATTAGACCAATACACTTATAGAGATATGATGGCAATTCAACAAATACCCCCAACGTGGCCAAAGTTCTTTGACCTTACATGACCTTTGACCTTGATCATGTGACCTGAAACTCGCACAGGATGTTCAGTGATACTTGATTACTCTTATGTCCAAGTTTTATGAACTAGACCAACACACTTTCAAATTTATGGCTGTAATTCAACAAATACCCCAATTTGGCCAAAGTTCATTGACCCTAAATGACCTTTGACCTTGATCATGTGACCTGAAACTTGCACAGGATGTTCAGTAATACTTGATTACTATTATGTCCAAGTTTCATGAATCAGATCCATAAACTTTCAAAGTTATGATGGTAATTCAACAGATACCCCCAATTCGGCCAAAGTTCATTGACCCTAAATGACCTTTGACCTTGGTCATGTGACGTGAAACTCATGCAGGATGTTCAGTGATACTTGATTAACCTTATGTATAAGTTTCATGAACTAGGTCCATATATTTTCTAATTTATGATGACATTTCAAAAACTTAACCTTAGGTTAAGATTTTGATGTTGATTCCCCCAACATGGTCTAAGTTCATTGACCCTAAATGACCTTTGACCTTGGTCATGTGACATGAAACTCAGGCAGGATGTTCAGTAATACTTGATTAACCTTATGGCCAAGTTTCATGAACTAGGTCCATATACTTTCTAAGTTATGCTGTCATTTCAAAAACTTAACCTCAGGTTAAGATTTGGTGTTGACGCCGCCGCCGCCGTCGCCGCCGCCGTCGCCGTCGCCACCGCCGCCGTCGCCGCCGCCGCCGTCGGAAAAGCGGCGCCTATAGTCTCACTCTGCTATGCAGGTGAGACAAAAATGATGATGGTGATGATGATGAAAATGACAACAACAATAATCATAATAATAACAACAGCAATACATAAATCACAATTATGAAAGGCAATGTCGAATTCAATTTATGCCCTCATTACTTATTCATTGACATTACCATTAATTATTTGGTACCACCTGTTCGTAAGGGGAATTATTCATAACCCTCAAAAATAGTAATTTTATTACTTACATGTACATAATTCTATGAAATGGATTATCATGGAGGATATTTATAAGTGACATATGGTTTTAGATATTTCATTTCATAACCAATACCATGCAATCATAAAATAAGTTTGCAAAATGAGCCAAGAAGAAGGAGAGGAGGAGGGGCATACTCCTAAAGAGGAAAAATAACAATTTTGTTAGATATATTTTGTTAAAATCATCTACGTATTAGGCGGCTTCAAACCGCCTCGATCACAAGAAACCCCATTGAATAACGAAAACTTTTTCAGGCTAATTAGCTGTTAATCATTTCCACATTCACACCGCCCTGAAACATTCCCTTTGGGATAAGTTCCTGAAATATGATACAAAAATTCAAAGATAACTGTTTATTGCACAAAATGGATTTGGGGCGACCATGAAAAATCAGTGCAAGCCCTAAAAATCCAATGCGAAAGCACCATCACCTGAAAAAAAATCTGAAAAATAAGTCAAAATAAGTGACAACAATTGCTGTAGCATCATTTTCCCCACAGAGGATACAGTGTTGTGAAATGTACCCAACAACATATTCATGAATGCAAGTTGAGTAACCCATTGACTTTCAATTCCTATAGACTTTGGAGCGTTGTGGCCCAGTGGATTAGTTTCCGGACTTTGAACAGAGGGGTCGTGTGTTCAAATCTCAGCCATGGCGTAATTTCCTTCGAAAAGAAATTTATCCACACTGTGCTGCACTCGACCCAGGTGAGGTGAATGGGTACCCGGTAGGATTTATTCCATGAATGCTTTTGCGCCTATTAATATGGCGGCTCAGCTACAGCCGGGGTAATAATATGATACCAAGTATCAATGCGCAGTTGAGTATAGGCACATAGTAACTGCGCTATATAAATGGACATATTATTATCATTATTACAGAGTATGCAGTTCATATAGACAACTGATTGTTTTGTTGATAATTTTATATTCATTTCAATATCTTCATCTTTCCAGTCATTTATATGGCTACAAACATCCAATTTTAATTCATTCGAGTTTCCACAACAAAACCCTTTAAAAACTGTTTTGCGCAAACATCATGAATTTCATAATCACCGTATTTGCTGACGCATGGCCTGCCCTTGGTTTAAGAATGGGGGTAAAGGAATGACTAGATGACAAACATATGATATTCCATTTTAAATGAGGACAACAGAGCATGAATAAAGAATAAGGTCAGACTGCTAGAAAACAATGATTTTATTTGTAAATATTTTATATGGGTTGATGGAGATATGAAATGGTTCAGAACAACTTTATAAATAGGGTAATTTTCATCAAGGCTGTTGACATAATATTTAATTAAGTTAATGATAGGTGTGGGTTTTGCATATTTAGCAAGGACAAGTATGAAATATTCATATATGAAATATTTATGAAGGAAATATGGCTTTTCTTCATGAGCTACACTATGTTTTGCATTCCTTGTGAAGATTACATGTTCTAGCATTTTTACATTCATCGATAATACAATTACACATAAAATCTCAAATAAACAGAGGATTCGCTTATGAAAGTATCAGTAATAAATCTAATCATTAATTTTGACTCAATCATGTTATATCCATATCTCTTTCTTCTTCAAAATACAAAAATGAATAGGAAAGTTAATGACTGTTGCCAATTTGAGGATCAAAAGAAGATCAATTTTGATCTTATGAAAACCGTGTACCTCTATGCGTTAACAAACTACGTTTCTACATTGCAGCTTTGGGGGAAAATAAGAGAGAGCTTACAATGGCCTTGGAACACTGACGTTGATTGATATGAGGATCTTGCCTCGTTAATACGGTTGACCCAATTAGAGTCTGCTGGATAAGGTGATATAATTATGTAATATTGAATGGCCTTGACTAGCTGGGATATATAAGAAAACAACCCACAAGAGTTGTGCATAATGCATGAGTCAAGGCTGAGTGCAATGCCTTTGTGATATTATCTGTGAAGAGCAAGAAGGGCATAGCAGCTACGTAGAGTGATAAGTCCTTGCGCCGTTTTGGCACTTAACATACATATCCTTGAATCACTCAAAATGATAATGAATATAATATGTTGACGTGCAGTTTGAAAACTACGACTTCAACAGTAGGAAATATGCTTCGTGCCAGAAGAGTACCACGATTGAAAGAACTTTTTTTTTTCATTTTCATACAAAAAGAAACTTGAGAAATAATTTATAAGTACATGTAGATAAAACATATCAAATGGTATTTGATATGGAAACTCAACAATCCTTAAATAAGATTATCATTATGGGCTTTCAAGAGTTTATATCAATATGTATCAATTGACATTTTCTTTTGAAAATCAAACAGGGGGAATATTCCTTACTTAGCTCTTGAAAAACAATTATCTTAATTTCATAACCAAAATTATATAAATCTAACCACCCCGCCGCCCGCAATACAAAAGAACAAAGGAAGATCTAAATAAGGTTATTCAGGGACAGGTTAAACTAACAACACATACCACAATGTGTAAATACTGGATCATATTATAGATTCTATTTGTTTTTGTCTTTGTTTTTCAGTTTGCAGAGCGCAATGGCAGTAACGCCATTGAAACTGAAATCCTGCATCAATGGCAAGGCTAAATTGGGATAATTTTAGGATTTTCCCCGTTTTCATATCTCTTAACTTCGGCCAAATTATTTTTTTTGTCCACTTCTGATCCAGCACCCCCCCCCCCCCCACAATGAAAAATACCACGCTTAATTTTAGGGAAATTGTATTATGGGATTGAGTCAATGGCCGATCAAGGTCGTAGATGAATAATACCCCGCAAGGTTTTAGGCGAAGCGTGACCCCCTTCTTTTTTTTCTTGTTGAAGGAGAGAGTAATGAGCTTGCTTTAATGATCATCTTCGTTATTGAACAATCTGAGCTGTAGAGAAAATGGATGGCCTTGAATAAGGACTTTACAGGGTGATCCAAAAAAAATGATTGCTTGAAAGGATCACAGGATTGTACTCTCTGTAGAATGGATCTTTGCAGAAGTGGTTTATTGAGAAAGTGGCACAAATTCATTACCTCCTCCTCATCTTTCTTTTTGTCACCCTCCATGGACTGACAGTGTCAGTATGCTTTATGATTAAACTTTTAAAATTCTTATATATAATAAAATGAATGACATTGCAATATCATAGAGATACACCCCCAATGAAAAAAATAAATAAAAATTAATTTATATTAAATAGCATAGAAAACACAAATAATCAGGAATTGGACTCTTAAAAAAACATTTCGGTTCAAATCTTTCACACATGTGATTTATGACATCACGTACCCTCCAATTTAGCTGACAAAGAATTAAGAATGAGAACAATGAATGGTTTCAAGATTAAAGGACAAGTCCACCCCGACAAAAAGTTGATTTGAATAAAAAGAGAAAAATCCAACAATCATAACACTGAAAATTTCATCAAAATCAGATGTAAAATAAGAAAGTTATGACAGTTTAAAGTTTCGCTTAATTTCACACAACAGTTATATGCACATCCTGGCCAGTATGCAAATGAGGGGACTGATGACATCACGCACTCACTATTTCTTTTGTATTTTATTATATGAAATATGAAATATTCTGATTTTCTCACCAATGTCATTTGAAATCGAGCTTTATTCCTCCCTGAACTTGTGGAATTAACATTGTTTAACATTATGTAGTTCAGTCAAGTTTAACATTATTGTAAATTCTGTATAAATTGAAATATTGAATAATTCAAACAATAAAAAACAAAAGAAATAGTGAGTGATGGACATCATATACTCTCGCATTTGCATATCACTGAGTTGTGTATATAACTGTTTTGAGAAAAATATGCGAAACTTTAAAATGTCATAACTCTCTTATTTTACATCCGATTTTGATGAAGTTTTCAGTGTTATGCTTGTTAGATTTTTCTCTATTTATTCAAATCAAAATTTTTCTGGGGTGGACTTGACCTTTAAAAAACAACAACTCAATACAGGCTTTCTTTCCTTTAAAACGCAACCAGTGCCGGCCGCCCACAAACGCTGCTAGCACCAAGCCCTGTTACAACCGGTCATGTCACAGCGATGCCTAATGTTACAACACAATTTGACATTTAAGGTTTGGCATCACAATCCGAAAGTTGTGACTGGACCTACCCCTAGTGCTCTGTTAAAAACATTTCTGGGCGGCCGGAACAGATCATGACTATCAATGTTGGGAGTGTACGTGTCACCCCAGTGCCTATCGTTTTATTGAGACACCCTGTATAAGCTATTTCTCGAGCAGGGTTTCATTCCGGGCTTGATGGAGTTGTCTTTATGGGACAGATAGCTGGATATTAATATGGGATCCTTGGGCCTTTACCACTCATTCTGCTTTAATCAAGGCATAATTTTTTATATGAGAGCTTGGCTCAATTTCCTTGACTTACAAAACATTATCTTGGGAAGATATGCAAGGATGGGGTAAATATGGTTTCATGAAGCTTGTGACTAGCGCAGTTTCACAAAACCAACAGTAAGTGCCCTTACTGGAACTAATATTAAGTTTGACTTTATCATGGCACTACAATAAATTCCAAAGTTGCATGTGTTATACATGTATAATGTATCATCACATTGCATCACATTGGTGAGATCATTCTCTGGAGAGGGTGGGGTGGGGGTGGGGAGGAATGTTTTAGGGGATCTACAATAATTTCATTAAATGCCTGTGAATAACTACCAAACATCCTCTGTGTGTGTGTGGGTGGGGGTGTGTAATCATGAGGAAAAAGGAGGGCAACCATAAGTTGACATCAATACAGGAATTAATTTGCACATGTCAAGCATGATTTAATGATAACTCGATTATTCAAAGTCGTCACACCACCCCACATGTTTGGCCTAGCTTATCAGCCATCAAATCTCATCAAAAGGTTGGGAATTTTTTCAGAGGACTGATGAAAGGGCCTTCATTTTTCTTTCCAATAATAATCTCTTTGTCGGCGTCATTGAAAGGCAATTAAAAAACAAACAAACAGGATCGGAGATAGAATAGTATTCCCTGTGATGCTGCTGCTGCTCGGTGCTCCTGCTCAACGTCGCTGCATGATTCACGCGTCTCACATTTCATTGGAAAATGAGAGAAAAGTGGGGTTTGGGTGATTCATTATTCACACCGATGCCGTGCATTATTCATGAGGGCCTCATTTATTATGCAGGGCGCCCTCTGTGCATTGTCATGAGTTGGCGGCTGCTTGGCCTTGACGATGGAGGTGAATTGACGAAGTCAATGCCCGACCATAAACAAGGCTGACCTTATCCTAAGCCCAGCCTAAAAGCTGACCTAAATCGGTTCTAAATCCCAAGATGCCAAACCTTCTCAGATCTGGCCTTCATCCAGACCTCTGCTCCAATTTTTGGAATCTCTCATATCCTGGGTATTATCATTGGTTTAATGAGAGGCGAGATGGGTATTAGCCTTTTACATCATGGTCTTTTTACAAAAAAAAAAAGACTCAGAGCAATCAAACTGATTAAACACCCCAAAAACATATGAAAATATATATACAAAACAAATATATCAACTCATCATCCTTGTATTGCCTTGAAAATGAAAAAAAAGTGTTTGAAATCTTGAGTACTTATCAATAATTTTGATAAAAACTTGATTTCTATAGTACATTTGTGACTTGAAATGAAATATTTTCCAAAGACAAGCCAGATGATTACTTGTCAGTTTTTATCACCACTACCATAACATTTAATCATAATCATTATAAGCATCGCCATCATCATCATCATCACTACCACCACCACCACCATCATAATCATCATCATTGTCGTCATCGTCATCAACGCCATCATCATCACCACCACTACCACCATCATCATCATCACCATCATCATCACCACCACTATCATCATCATCATCACCACCACCATCATCATCATCACCATCATCATCGTCATCATCATCATCATCACCACCACCATCATCATCATAATCATCATCATTGTCGTCATCGTCATCAACGCCATCATCATCACCACCACTACCACCACCACCATCATCATCATCACCATCATCATCGTCATCATCATCATCATCACCACCACCATCATCATCATCATAATCATCATCATTGTCGTCATCGTCATCAACGCCATCATCATCACCACCACTACCACCACCACCATCATCATCATCATCAACATAATCATCACCATCATCATCATCGTCATCATCAACGTCATCATCACCATCATCATCATCATCACCATCATCATCGTCATCATCATCATCATCGTCACCACCATCATCATCATCATAATCATCATCATTGTCGTCATCGTCATCACCATCATCATCATCACCACCACCATCATCATCATCATCTTCAGCAGCATTATCCCCACCGTCGAAATCACCATAAATTCTAATTTCCTTCACAATTTCACCAATTCTATTTTAAATCTAATTTAGCATCCTATATTGCATGGTGCCATCATTTAAGGTATGGTTTTCATTTGACTTTGGTCTTCTTTCGATTACATTCCACATTTTGAACACTTTTTAAAGATTGATAATAACAAATGTTATCAAACTAAAAACTAAGGCATCTGCTTGCAACATGAAGAAGGTTCAAACTAAATGAGTTCAGAACCTAATAAATATACACTATTTGAGTGGTTAAATGTCACAAGGCGAGCCCGTCAATATGGTTGCTAGTCCATGAAATTCATTATGATTAAAGTCATGCATTATATAGACCATAATTATTCATGAGGCAATTTTACCATTTAATGATGAATCAAGGACAATTATTCATTTAGTCCAGAAAAAACAGCTTTGAAGTTTGATGCTTCAACCACCAAAACCACCAATGCTTTGCATAATAATTCATGAGAAACATATAAACTGAGCAAATACAAGGTTGTTTCGTGCACAAACAGAAATTATACATTTCACATTGAAGGTTCTTTCCATGCTGCTCTTAGTTTAAAAAAATACATTTATACAATTAAATGGTAATAGACAGGACAGTTTTGTACCTTAAAGAGGCAAGTTTGGACAGTAATGAACCAAAGCAGGCAGGGGGGAGGGGGAAGCAACTATATTGAGAAAGCACAAACAATAAAACACGTGTAAAAGATAGGTACCTTTTCTGTTTAAGATGACCAGACTTTTCAGTAAAAATAAATGTTTGAGTATTAAAAGTAACCAAAAAGGCAATTTAACTATTATCCAGCCAATCTATTAAAATTGATATTCATAACATTTAACAAACAAAATATGATATTGCTCCTGCTTTAATCACTTCTTTAATAGGCCTACATTGGAATAACACCATGTCCATAATCTTCCATAAATGCTCTTTAAGAACAAATTCAACTACAGGTAGTCAGAGAATCTTTCTCTTTCTATAACATTTTGTGTAACACCATGAAAATACAGTTAAAATCACCCATATCAATGTTTTGGCTAAGGAGCATTCCTCGATGTCAATGCCCGTAACTTGACCGAAGGATGGATCGGGTGAAGACATCCAAAGCGGTCAATCTCCACCGTCACCCCCAGACCACAAGCAAAAATCCCCCCGTGACCACTGAAAAAATTCCTCCCAATTTGACCTGGTTTTTATAGACCAGGAACAAAACAATTTGTTTGCCATTGAACTTGAGATGCAATGACTACAAGCGAAGGGAGCCCCACCCAATTCCATTAGGAAAAAAAGAAAGATTTTCTCCACATAGGGATTGTAATTGTGTTATATACACAAAAATTATTTGTGGTATTTACACAAATACAACATGAAATTTCTAAACAAAGACATCTAATCAATAAAATGCATGTTATAGGGACACTCTTGGAACTTTAAGCAGATGTTTTATATTTACCCCTCCCCCTTGTGTGTATGTGTTGAATTTTGATCATGATTACCTTCATGCGTGTTCTTATCATTATATCTGTTGTTGCATTTGTTGTTGTTGAGTGAAAATAGTGACATTGTCGCCTTCCCGCACAAAGGCCACTAGCGTGCACTGCCCGTCGCCTTCCCGCACACAGGCCGTTAGCGCACACTGTTCACTGCACGCTAACCGCCTTTCTGCGGGAAGGCGACGTGCAGTGCGCGCTAACGGCCTTTGTGCGGGAAGGCGACGCACAGTGCGCGCTAACGGCCTTTGTGTGGGAAAGCGACGGTGTGTTAATAATATCCTTTAAACCACTTGATGCTAAGATTTTATTCAGCCATTACAAGTTGAAATCGCTTATTTTAACTCTCAACCGCCTCGATCAGAAGCCACCCATTTTTCAGAGGTGTGGAATGAACAGATTGCTGTACACCAGGGTCAGTGACCCCCAAGAGGTCAAAGGTCAGTTGGTGACCTTGCTCTAGTTGCTGTAAGAGGATGAGAAGGAAGCCTGGAGGGGGCAGGATATGACCTCAAGTGAGAGAGATCGGCTTTGAATATATAGGTTAAATAGGATTTAAATTACTCTTGTTTGATTAAAGAGAGAAGCCAAAACAACATTTACAGGGCCACACACATTCACAACCAGGATAGAAGCATTTGCATGAGGTCTTGGCAAGAAAGAACAACCAGTTTAGCCCAGGGACTACCAAGTTCTGATATTTCTGTAGGTTTGGTACAATGACCACTGGGTTTAAGGAGGCTACAAGGTTAAAGATAAATTCCAGTTGTGGGAACGATCTCAAAATGACTTTTTACAGAATTTAATATAATGATCACCAAAGTGTCTGTTTGTATGAATAAAAAATATGTGCCAAAGGATTCTGGAAGAAATTGTGTAATTGCTGAGAAATAAGCAAAATAAGCGCGGATTCTGTCACTTCCGTCGGGTCTTTATTCCAGCAATAATAATACACTGTCCCACGTGTGCCTATCTGTGTTGGCGATCTTCAGTGTGATCGTTTTTTAGCTTAGATATTATGATTTCACAAAGTTCAGTTTATGTAACTGTACCAGATCTAGATCCACGATGATATAGTAATACTTAACCTTGGTTTTACAGACTTTCTCACGAAATCAGTATTTTACTGCAACTACTGTCATTTAGCTTTAAGCAGGAGAGGTAAGGTAGGATTCGGGGGGATGCAAGCGTTGAGGAAAGGATAGGTCCGAATGAGCATCAAGCTTCTACATGTAGGTCTGAAAGTGGACCAACGTCTGGGATTAGGGTTGCAAGCATTGGGGAAAGGAAAAGTACTTCAATGAAGCTTCAAGCTCCTTGGTCTGATAGTGGGGTGTGGACCTAGGTCTAGGATTAGGGATGCAAGCATTTGGAAAAGGAAAAGTTCTATGGAGCATCAAGCTTCTAGGTCTGAAAGTGGACCTAGGTCTAAGATTAGGGGTGCAAGCATTGGGGAAAGGAAAAGTTCTATGGATGGAGCTTCAAGCTCCTTGGTATGATAAAGTCTGACCTAGGGTTGGGGATGCAAGCATTTTGGAAAGAGCACCCCTTTCTAAAAACTTTCTATAAAAACTTATCCCATAGGCCAATTGGATGGCATATCTGGAAGGTAATTACACTGAATAACTTGATGTAGATGAAATAATTCCATGATAATTATTGATTTCACTATATATATATATATATATAATGTATTCTGCTTTTACTTTATCATATGTTACATACATTGAATTGTTATGATGTTGATTTATTTGTTAAACTGCAGGGTGCCTGTGGAAAGCAGTTTTGCGTAACTGAACAGGCATATCTTGCAGTATAAAATAAAGAAAACAAATAAATAAATCAAATAAATGAATAAATAAATAAATAAATTAATTAATTAATAAAAATAAAAAATAATAATTAATTTTATCACACTGGTTTGCAGGAGATTCAGGCTTAACGGTTTCATATAGTGGACCTAGGTTGCACAAGAAAGAGGAGGCAAGGAAAGGAGAGAGGATAGAAGAAAGGGGAAGAGAATGGAAGGAGGGAGAGAGAGAGGGAGGGAGTAGGGGACATACACAGTGTCCCTGACTCCTCATTATGTGTGGTCAATCCAAGGTCCAGTCCTGAATAAATCCAATCACCAAAACACTCCCCTGAGGCAAGACCCAAAGCCAGACCAGACCAAATGCTAGTCTATGCTTTGAAACTCTAGTTAACTAGAATAAAATAACACAAAATCAATATCCAACCTACATGACGACTGCAGTTCTCCTGATTATAAGACTGTGATGTATCTACTTGACTGAGCCTTTATGACACCAGGGTAATACTTGCCCTAAGACATTGTACGATAACTTAATCAACAATTCATCATATGATCCGGGGGCGTTGTAGATGGCTCTGGTACATGTGTTACATTTTCTACATTTACAATTTATTTTACGGTCTCTTCTAAAGGGTAATCCCCAAAGGCAGCGCAGGGATTGTACGGAAATCATGCACTCGCCATGTTCTCCTCCCCGCTGTGCATAGATCATACAATATTGTACATAAATTGCACAATTATTGTTCAGAGACCACACATAGACCATCCTTGCGATCTTTGTGAAACAGTTATTTCATGATTACAATCTACGATTTTGTTTAGCGCAGAGTTATACCAATTTTTTTTTAAATCATACAAATGTAGCCCATAGAAACACCCTAGAAGCATCACATGATCAGCAAGGGACCTCTTACTTTCAGCGCAGGAATCTCCATGTGATCTCTAATATGTGGATTTGCTTTGGTCTGCTACAATGTCCAACGTATGAAATTATACGCTGACTTTAAGTAATGTAATATACAAAAAATTGTAGCTTATAGGCCCGTTGATGCCACTAAATATCATAGACTAATCCCTTGTTCCCTATTGTAGCAAATGAAATTGATGTATTACTAAAAAAAATCAACAGCTTTCCATTTAAGCATTGCATTGGGTTGTGGACCTTGTAAAGGGTCTGAGTCTGTACACTAGGCCCATCTAAACAGTTGGTCAGGCTTCAGATGACCATCCATTGACCTTACTTAGGACATGTTGTTAGTCTAAAAGGTCATCTAAGGACAAGGTCAGTTTGTGGAACAGGGTCAGTTAAGGACACAGAGTCTGGGATTTCAGACCTCAATTTCATGATAATGTAAACAAATCATTGCACGGTGAATGTTGATTGCATTCAGCTAGCCTCATTTTAATATAATCTTCACCTAAATAAATGATATCAATATTACAGATAAATTCATTTGTACTCGGAGTATTTGTACAGAAAATGTATTCATTTACTTATCAATTAATTAATCTATTTATTGAATATATTTGATTACTTAATTATTTATTTAATCATTTAATTATTTATTCATTTACTCATTTTACTTACTTATTCATTCATTCATTCATCAATTCATATCGGTCCCCATAAGTTTAATCAATTCATTAATTTAGAAATTGTCCTTATTTAATTTCAAGTAGCCTAAAATTATGGACGCTAAATTGCAATTATACACTGAGCAAAACAAAAATAAAAACGAATAAATTAAAATGCTTGTCAATCATACCACCCTCTGAAGATGATGATTTGTATTTTCCTCTTGAAGGTTTTTTTTATACCACTTTTGACAAATGATTTGTTCAGACCTTTTATCAGATTTTAGAATAGAAATAGACGTGATTCAACTATATACATATGTAGGTCCAACATGTAAGAAGCAATTGGTTATAAATATAGGCCTACTTAGCATTTGGGAAGCAATTAGGCAAGTACACAAATACTTTTTATCATCTATGTTGTCAATAGGCCCACTCACTGTCTTAATCAAGACTATCTGAGCTCCAAAATAATGTTTTACAGCAAACAGGTGGATTTCAAGTTCTCAGACAATCTACCCAACTACAATAAAATTCTACCTATATTTAGAAAGAGCGACTGTATTTTGACTTTGAACTTGTTGTTTACCAAAACTCATCCACAAACAAAACTCTGGAGACCAATACGAAATAAAGTGGAGAATTACTCAACAGTCCCACAAAATATGCTGTTATCGTAAATTAAGTCCTATAATTAGAATCAAACACATGGGGCCTTGTTTACAGGAGTTTATCGCGGAGTTCTCTGCCCGTGGAGTCTGCTCGTAAAATGGGTAGGCAGAGGTAAAAAGTAGGTTGCAAAATATCTCTGTTATTCCTTACATTCAGGTAGGTAGGTCTTCATTTTTAAAACATAAAAACACATCAATTTAAAATATGCAGATTTTTTTCAAGTGGAACTTTTTTCCTTTTCTTCATTGAAAATATTCATTAGCTTATTGTTAACAGTAGGTAAGCAAATGTTTTGATTGGGGCAAGAATACGATAATATGTTCTCTTGAATTGAATCAGGTATTTCCTTTTTCCCCTTCGTGTACAGTATGTTTCTAGAAACCTTTTCATGAAGCTATGCATGAGCTAATATTTTTTCCTCATGTTTCAAGATTATGACTGCTTTCAAATCAATTTAAGTTAATGACAATAGTACACTAATAGATATTCGTAGAGTAAAATTGTTATTCAACATCTATGCATTTCAACTAGTTTAACTAATGAATGAAAAACAAGATAATGAATGAAATTTCCATTTTACCTGCCAGATAGCAGTTGTTCACAAAGTTGCTCACAACGTTTAAAATAGCTTGTTGAAACAACCCCATGGATAGAGGCCTATTCTTATATGTAAACTACATGTACCAGCAAATTCACTTGTCAATGTCATTTACTGAACATCATAAAAAATGAATGCACTTTCATATCATTATATGAAATATGGAAGGTTAAAATGATTTCCTGCTGCCTCGATCACAGTTTATGTGCCAATTTTATGATAGATAAAGTATTCTTTCTGTGCCCCTTTTTTGTGTTCTTCATATAGCACATATAAACGTACAACTCTCCTTGCATAATGGCAATTCCAAGAAAATGCACCAAAAGGAAATAAGAATAACTTAATAGTATTTCATACTTCCGTTCTGTTTACTTGATGTACTTAGTGAAATACAAAAAAAAGCCATATTTCAAATCAATATTATTAAATGAAAAGGTAGATAAATTTCTGGGGAAAGAAAAATGCCTGTACCCACACTTGCCAGTACTTTAAAGTTTACCAGACTGAGATTGAGAAACTGAAATAAAATGCAAACTTTTATATTCAAATTTTGCTGCAATGAAATCAATTACATTCAGTATTTTAGAATGAAATATCTAACACTGGACTAAAGAAACAACTTCATGATTGTTTCAGTTTCTTTTTTTTTAAGATGAACCCCCCCCCCCAAAAAAAAAAAAAACACATATATATATATATATAAATCAGTCATCACTTCAGTACATGAAGATAGGCATAGAATTGCATGTAAGCAACAGAGAAGAAACAATACAGAGAAAAATAACAGAAAACATGAAAATGAGCAAGAAATGTTTTGCACCTGTGTTTCCCCTTAAAGCTGTCATTAATGCTCGATTGTTTTCATCATTATGAGCACAAACACCATCTGGCCCACAATCAAACATCATAAACCAATAACAAATCTACAAAAACATAGGCTTTCAAGTCCCAGAAAGACATAAGCATAAAGCTACATAAATCTCAAACTTAAAAAGAAAAAGAAGGTTGATCGTGCAAAATGCCGAGGACGGATTGCTCTAGATATAATTCAATTGATGATCATGCTTTGCTTGTTTGATCATGGACGTCCATGGTCTGATTAAGTATTCCAAAGTTTGAAAATGATTTTTTTTTTTCATAGCAAGTTAATCTTCCTGTAATTAAGTATTGAGAGAAAAAGCATTCACATTAAGCCTTGACACATGGAGAAGTAGTCATAGACCATGACCCGTGGTGCCCTTTATTATTAGCCATAGTACCCTCCTTCTTTTCATCAAAGTTTAAGGCCACCGCCCTTTTTCATTTGGCCACTATGCCCTTATAAGTTTTTATCAGTTTATTACATAACCCTTTCAAAGTGGTCTAGGTGCTCTCTGCTACCAGGGGGCCGTTTCATAAAGTTGTTCGTAAGTTAAGAGCAACTAGTGATCCCTTCTTACGCGCTAAACCATCGCCATTGAATATACCTTTTACCATAAGAAAGGATCACCAGTCGTTCTTAAAGTCGCTCTTAACTTACAAACAGCTTTATGAAACACCCACCTGGCCTCTTTCAAAAAGTGCCCCCTCACCAAAGTGTCATTACCCTTCTAAAATCCTATTTTGGGGCCTGAACAGTCACAAATTTATTTCATGATCTATACTATATCCAAAAATTGCCTTTACATCCTTATGGCAGTGTACCATGAAACACTAGGGCTGGAATTGCTGGTGAAGGTGAAAGGTTATATAACAAAAGTTGAAAAGACATCCTTGACAATGACAACATCCACAACAACATCAGGCCCCAGGGGTGTCCTAGAGGATGGTCAAAACAAGCAATGCAGCTGTTTAACTAGTGATATTCACACCTGCCAGATACTACAATGTGTTTCTTTCACACAAGTCATGCAAAACATTGTGTGTTTTCTTATTGGATATTAATTCCCAATCAGAAAATATAATTTGTTATCGGTTGGGCGTAAAGGGTCCTTCTGGTTTATTTTCCTTTCATAAAGGGAATATGCAAAATAGAAATCAATCAATAAAAATTGTAATTTGCTCGACTGAAGGATGTTTTTGAAGATTTTCATGCAGCTCTCTGACCTTGCAGTTTAATATAACCAAATCAAGGAAATGGATGTTAGAAAAACAATATAATCTAGCTTAATTAATGAAATATTCAGGAATAATTATCTCTATATAGATTTGACCTTTAATAGGTCTATTTTGGTTTAACCCATGGTATTTGAAGGTTAACCTAGAATCAAATGGAATGAAGAAGAGTGGTAGGTAGTATGGGTTACGGTGATGAGGAGTGAGAATGTGAAGGTGGTGACGATGACGATGATGATGGTGGTGGTGGTGGTGATGATGATGGTGATGATGATGGTGGTGATAATGATGGTGATGATGGTGATGATCATGATGATCATGATGATCATGATGAATATGATAATGGTGTTGTTGACGATGATGATGGTGATGATGATGATGATGCTGGTGATGATGATGGTGATGATGATCATGATGATGATGATGATGATGATCATGATGATGATGATGATGGTGTTGCTGATGATGATGATGGTGGTGGTAATGATGGTGATGTGACGATGATGTGATAATGATGACGAAGACGATGACAATGATGATGATGAGGTGGTGGAGGAGGATAGGTAATCATTCTTTGCTTCTGAAGTTAATATCACTACACTAACTTGAATGAATAAAGTAATTTAAATCTCTTACCTGAGTTGAAAAATATCATCAAAACCAAGGCAGGAAACAAGCAAAGTAAAAGAGAAAGAAAAAACATATTACATTTAAATATGTTTTTTATAACATACTCAGATTGACACACAACATAGAAATTTAAAGTTGATTAGCCCTTAGCGCACCATGAACACATTTTCGCACAATTTTATACATTATCTATTCAATCGTAATAATTCATTTTCTCTTCAATGATGGCAGTATGTGCTTTGGAAAACAACAATGTTTGTTTTATTGTGTATGTGGATTAATTTCCAGTCATTTACACCAAGCATAACTTTTCCATATTTTCTTAAAGTTTTAAAAAGAAAATCAATGATTTTTCAATACAAATTAATGTGGCATGTTAATCTAGTATGAATGTTCCTTATTCACCCAGGAAGCCACTTCTGAACTGTACTCAAGGCAGGTCCTGTATATCATAATGTTATTATCATCCATCTCCATTCTACTAAATATTGAGTGCCTGTCAAGAAGGCAGAAGGTCCCATTTCCTAATTCTTTGTATGACTCAGCCGGGGATGGAACCTGATACCTTCTGTTGATAAGGCAGGTGCTCGACCACTGAGCCACCCTTCCTTTGCTTGTCTATCTCAAATTGGATATTCCTTAGTATGTTTTGCTTATTGAGCAGATCAATGGAGGAAGATGTAACAACCCCCTCTCTTGTTCATATGCGGTAAGTGTTTACAGGTTGAGCAGGTTTACCCACACAAGATAATGTTGATCGAGAAGAGGAAAAGTTAGGAAGGAATGGTTTCCTGAGAGAGGACAAAACAATAATTTGAATGCGAGCCCCCATCCCCCCAAGAAAAAAAAAACCCTAGGTTTTTAATGAATATGATCATTTCTCAGAGAAGCACAAGTGAGTGAATTCATGACTGAAATCTAAATTTGAGCACTAATTAAAGTATACCAATGTAGTAAGTTTCTCTGGAGTTTCTGCATTGATAAATTATTTAAAAGCCTGTTTCTAAGCAAGAACAATGGCAGTACAGAGGGAGCCATACAGTTATTATTGTCAAAGTCATTACACCTCGGTAGAGTCCGACAAAGATGATTCAATATTTAAGCTAAAGGGAGTAGATGCCGAGCTGAGATTTGAACCCCAAACCCTCTGACTGAGGATCAAGTGAGCAAACCACGTACCTCCATGGGAAATGTGACTTTATTTAGAAGGTTCCATTATTAAAAGTTAAATGAGTGATTGATGTGTGGCAGCATATAATAATAATATTAATGGATAATACCGAAACTATATGGGACATGAAACCATTTTTATCTCCATTGTTAAGAACCACATCACAACCAACGGCTTTGTCTAGACCACTAACTATCTGAAACAGTAATCAGACATGTCTATGATGTCTGCAAAATGGTAATTATAAATCAATTTCAGTTCTCTTCTGGTTATCCCATGATAAAAGATGCATCAAGCTCCTTACTTGGTAAACACTTTTCAGAGTCAAAAGGCATTAGGTTACACCTCTTTAGCATCATGACATCTACTTGGTCTCTTGGATCAAAGAGCCTTTTGCCTCTAATAGTCAACAACATGTAAACATCCAGCATTTGGAAATGAAAACATAGTAATCAAAACCAAGATAACTTATGGGTTCAGAGCAAGAAGGGACTATGAAAAAAAGTTATTTCAATATTCTTGAAATTCAAGAGAATTTCCTGAAAACCTCACTGCTAATAGCAAGGAGGCCAAAACTTTATATCGGCCATTAAAATCAGAACTCAAACACATCAAGAAGTATAAGAAGGTGACAACTTCATATGAGTAATTATCAACAAGAATCTAATGACCTTCTGATTTTTATCACACGCTAAAAGAGAAGGACAGAGAATTTAGCTACATCTTCCAAATATACCAATCTATTCAAATTCATTTCAGCAAACACTGTTTCATGATTGAAGTGGAAGTGAAAAGTGACATTACAATGAGTGCAAAGTAATTACTGTCGTTCCCTTGTCAAGTCATACTTTACTCAGCGTTGCTATGCAAACATCCCTCTATCAAGGTCCTGACGCCATTGTCACGGAGTATCCACATTTTATGCACGCTAAAAAGCGATTCATTATCGATGTTTCTCAGAAAATACAGTCGAAGGCTAAATTTTGTCATGTTCTCGTCTGTCATACACGGCACCGAGCGCTTTACAATGTATGATACAATCATATTTGGAGAAGCGCAGACTTCATTACTTTCAGATGTAGTAAAATCCCACACTAAATCCACACAAAACAGCCCATATTCCGTAGAGGACACATGTCATGATTGTATTTAGTTTGACAGATAATCATCGCACCTTCATTCTCATCATACAGAATATGTTGCCTGATGGAAGGTTCGATTAATCGTTATAGTTCCAAATTTGATTCGGTTTCCAAGCGACAAGTTTACGGAGTATCTTTGCATGATCATGAGTGATAGGACTGGCTCCACTTCGTGACATCTGATGGCTATCGCTTCCGGGGGAGGGTTATCCATAATTCCGTTCTTTAAATTTACTTTGTGCCACGCAATTACGCCGGTAATGTCAGGGCATCGTTTTCATATATGTGTTACATGTCATGTTGAGCATTCACCGTTAGTTTTTCTATTCATGGTGGAAAGATAGCATATAGGATTTTTGAATAAAAAAGTGACATCAATTCTCATAACCTCTAACAGACCAAGATTTTGGGTAGGAGCGGTTGGGGTCGCAACATTAGAATTAAAACATCCCCGACATGTAATTCACAGCTCATTTTGTGAATTCATGAAAAGGAGAGAACCTTTTTTTCACATTGAAAGTAACACTGTCATTTTCATCCTTTCATAGAGGATTTGAAAGGGTGTGGAGGAGGGGGGGGGGGGGGTCATCAGACCTATAAAGCAAGATTGTGATGAGGAATGGGATACAACATTCTAAAAAGTGCCTGGCATAAACAACACAATTTGTTCATTCATGATGGTATATACATGTACGTACACTCTAAATCAAGGATTCAAAGTAATTCAAATAAATCCACATCAGCAGCAGTGAACAATGAACAGCCAAATAATAGATTTATTTCTAATCTTAGGGATTACCTTTTTAATCTTGAAAGATTTAATATATTGAAATCTTTTAGCTTTATATCTAAATCCATAAGAATGAAATATAAGTCTAATACTTGGCTGGTCATCACTCACAGCTGATCTGGAATTATTTTAAATCCTTGGATATTGGAGTGTAATAGTAACGTTATCAATCCTCTCAATTCCTAGATGGGTGGGGGGGGGGGTTGAGACCTCTACAAAAGGGGGGAAAGGAAGCACCTACATCTAAATCATGAGATTGCATGGCCACACTGATTAAAAGAATCATCACATATCTCGGGTGGATTTTAGATTAAACTTTGTATAAGGGGGCAGACAGGGGGGACATACTCATCACATATGACCCCCCCCCCCCCCCGCTGTCAATATTTGATTGTAGTACGATCATTATTACAATAATCTTTAATTACGAGGGCTTAGCGTATCAATACTACCCATTTACTACGGCATCCACTTCTTTTAATCCTCCCATCAAGTAAATATTCCCATTATTGTTAAAACAAAACATGCTAAAACCAATTGAACAAATGCATGAAATCAAAGTGTTTCCGTCCGATTACAGACAAAGTCACAAATTGAAAGCAAACCCGATGTTGGGAGGGAAATCGTTGTTCAAGTGCTCACTGGGAAACGATTTAGATCGATCCATATTGTTTGCACAATGGCATATGTCGCCTCCTTTTTCAAACAGAAAATCCGCATCCCCAAATTGATTGAGTGTGGGCTGATGGTTTGGGGGATGTATTGTAAAAGCACATGCCAGCTCAGGTGATAATGGGTGCGCTGCGCCATAAATTTGTGACTTACGTATAGCTTTCTGGCTAACGAGCAGCTCAACCTACGTAAGGAAGGGCCCGACTGGGTCGGTGTTTGCACGACTAAAAATAACAGGCAATTTAGGTCCTAGTCTTACACCAAGGTTTAGGTGGTGTGGTGGTTCCAGGCAATATATTGGGTCATCCTACATCAACTATTCATTTTAAAGACTTCTATGATTCATTTATGTAATGTTAATTTTTTCTAATGTACAGTCAAGCCTATATATAAAGGTCATCCATTCAAGGGAAATAGAAAAAGTGACCACTGTAGACAGGTGGCCTTTATAGGTTCTTTAACACATATTCCATTCCATTGGGAGACAGTTATGGTGGCCACTTTAACTTCGTTACCTTATGCATTTTGTTATTTTTGTTATTTTGTCATAATGTTAGAGTATTCATTATTTACTCCATAACTATGGAATCATTTTGATTGATTTGATTTGATCTCGATGTACTTACTGTATCTTGTATGTTTTTTAGAGATGTGAAATAAATGAATTTGAAATTTGAATTTGTATTAGAAAGGTTGTCCATGAATACACTGAATTCATTCAGTGTCTCTATGAAATCAGCATGCAATTTTATAGTGTGTTCATACACTCCCCGATAAGCACCCGGCCTACAAAAGGCCTGAAATCACAGACTAGGCTCAAACTTGCCGTTGAGTGAACGACCGTGACCCCGGGTGACTCTCGGCTCGGTGGGCGGAGCTTTATACATAGCATGCTGGCCCACTAATCTGAATAAAGAACTCATCTCTGTATGGCTCCCGATCCCCGTCTTCATCATATCGTTGAATTACTGCCGCAGTAGAGCGGCTTTCAACCGTCTACGTGGAATAAAAAGCTCCGAACCCAGGGCTCAGAAATGCTCTAAGATAGGGGATTCTAAACGCCGAACATGAATCTACCGACCACTTTACTTTTAACAGATTAAAATTCACTCACTGGGCAAAACATGGGACAGAAATTTACAGACAAGCAGTACAATTGCATGTACACATCCAATTTCAATTGCTTTTAGGGAATTAAGCGTGAATGCATATCCCCCCCCCCCTCCCTTCCCTTGTTGTCGCTTTGCATTGTGGGATGAGGTTATATCTAGAACACTGATTTATTGCTGACCCCTTTTCTTGTCAAGGATGAATGGCCTGATCCATTGTTGTCCAAAAGGTGAGGCCAGGTTCAAGTTTAAGGGAGGGACTGGCCAAATGGGGTTAATGTATCAAGCTCCTGCTGCCATTTGCATGCACCATTGGAAACAGAGAAAAAAAACACATTTATTTTCGCAGTTGACGACAGCATCCTTAATATAGATTGAGCCCATGAGGGTTGTTGTTGAGCTTAAACGTAAAACGGCAGGAATTGAACTCCTGAAATTTCCAAGAAAGTTTTCCTGATGAATGCAGCTTCTTTCATTACATTCACCCTACGTGCAATTTCACCTAGAGGTTCAATACATAATAATGATATTAATAAGTATAGGATTTATATATATCGTCTTTTCCATTTTGATTAAATGCTAAAGGCGCTTAAAAAACAGCATATACATACCAGTGCTTTAGATTATCCCCTCCAAAATAATTATTAAAGAGAAAAAAGTTTTCCACACATGGGCAAAAACAGGAGTCCGGTATGCTTAAAGCATCAGTCATATAAATGCACAAGGGCAAATAAGTGCTATTTGCGCTTAAATTTAAAAAGAAAAAAAATAACAAATACAAAAGTTCTCCAGTTAGGTTCAATATGCAATATAATTTGATTGAAAAAAAATAATTTTCACCATCAAATAACTATTTTCTCCCATCACACAGTGAAGACCTTAATTAGGCATGATATTACTTCCAATTTCATTCAAATAATTTCACATTAAATATATTACTATTGATAGACAGAACTGATAATCATGGATTTTGTATCCCACTCACATCCTTTGTACTAATTAAATTAATTATGAAATTATGAAAAGAGTTTATGATTCTTTGCCAATGATATCAGCACTTTAACCAATCTCTGGAATGGAAGCTTTCTTTTTCTAGGATGGGTCAAGCAGACTCCCCCCCCCCCCCCCCCATTATCCAATTTACACAAGATGTAGCTTTGCATCAAGAATCACAATTTTATTCTTTCTTGGCAAATGATATCAACACCATTACTTATCATTGAAGATTGAATTTTTGTTCTTCTATTACTGACTTGGCCAACCTCCCCCCCCCCCCCCGCTATAATTAATAATCTTTCATTTAACATATGCCACTTTTTACAACCTGCTAACTTAATCTGCAACAATGGTTTTTCTGGGTCTCGTAAAAAAAAAATTGGGAACTTTTTAGTATTTTCTATTACTTTTTTAGCATTTTGGGGGCAAAATAGCCCCAAGCCCCCAGGTA
Organism: Lytechinus pictus; assembly: GCF_037042905.1. NCBI lineage: Eukaryota > Metazoa > Echinodermata > Echinoidea > Temnopleuroida > Toxopneustidae > Lytechinus > Lytechinus pictus. The sequence goes on along the minus strand of NC_087248.1, from coordinate 29,412,233 downwards.
ATTCTTCCCTGCTTCCCTCCCGCCTATTTCCTGAGATACGACACTAGTTGTAGCCTGGTATGAAAATTTTCATGAATGACGCATCCGTCCGCACATAATGAGCATCTTCTATAAACATGAGAAGTAGCCAGATGACAGTGCTTGTCAACAATCAAGCTGAAAGCAATGCTACTTCCAGATTCTCCTATTTCACTTTCTACACGAACATTATGAATTTTTAAAGTCGTGATGATTCCAGCAAAGTACGGAGTAGCCTACCTAAGGACCTGCTCCTTTTGCTTTACATATATATTTTGAAAATATAACTTTCCTTCATTCTCTCCTTCAGATACTGTCTGACCAGGCAGGCATCCAGAATATTAAAATTCCAATGGTATTAATACCACATATTAAACCCAGTGTGAATATATATATATTTTATATTTTCAGTTACCAATTACAAAATATAAATTAAAAGAATATAAGATTGTATGAAAATAAACAGAGCATACTGGGGCATTAAGCATCCTTTTAACAGAGGCAAAAGTGAAATGTGACTGGTTAATTCATCCAAATGTCTATAGTTGACCTAAGATGTGTTAAGAGGAGAATGTTTAAGATGTGGTTTCCCTTTAAAGAAATAAGACAGCTCGGCTCTAAATATCTTTTCTGCGAAATCGAGCAGAATGGGCAGACTCTTCCTAGTCACGATGTATGCCGCCGGGAGGGCAGCGTACGACCGCGAATCGCAATTTTCCCAACATTTAATGCATATTTCTCCTGCTTTCCCTTGCTTGCTCTTGTGTAAGGGTAGTTTGCTACAAATTCCCAGCCTCCCTGGTGCTCCCAGCATCATGGAATACTGGCGTGTTGAGAGTTTGCGGGTAAACCGTTCGCTCTACGAAAGACATGTCCCCCTGCCTCCGTATACCCCTTTTCTCCTCCAACATCATCATTTCCATTTCCTTATATCGCCACGCATCAACAATAAAATCACAAAATCCTTGAATAATTTAGTAATATCGCGACAGGGAGAGAGTTCCCATTTATCCATCGGGGCAATTTACCCAAAGCGTAATTGCGTTTTAGCAAGCCGAATCAATTGGAATACTGTCTTGTGTCCTTCACATCAATGCAGCCGACAATATTGATCGTTATCAAGTCAAGGGCATTTACGATTTTAATATTAATACAAGTGAAATGGTACATGGTCAAAATAATATTATCATGATATTAGCTCCATTTTTTTCATTGCTAATTGATCACAATGAGATGGACAATCCTTGACTGAATCATAGTGAACAAGGTTGGGAAATCAACAAACAGAATTTGCTCGTTATTCATCAACTTCGTGATTAGAGGACATAACGCTAAACATAGGACCTTTTTCAAGCCGACATTGAGTTAATCTAGCGCGTCCTTGGCTTTGGAATTGAGGCTTGCTCAGGACATTGACATCAAACTCACTTAGCTTAGTCTTAAGAATCAAACCCTACCCAATCACTAGTTCTTAAATCAACAACCATTCATTCCATAGATGCGCTGTCTTAGAATGGTAAAATATCCTACAACCTCTCTTCATACAACTTCTAACATGAGAAACTTGCATTTGATAAACATGTGACAAGATATTACAATAATGGAACAATAGAACATTGAAAGGTGAGAATTAGGGTCTGCTGTTCCAGCCTACTCAAAACCACCGTTCATCTCATACACAAATCATAACATGAAAACACAAAAGCTAGCAGGCTTATTGAGCAAGTGAATAAAAGGGAGTGTGTTCATACAGCGGTACGCAGAAAAGCAACATGATGATTTGAAATCTGGAATATCTTCCACAATGTTTGCACAACGACTATTACCAAAATCATATTGCCATATCTGATTTAGAAATAGTTGATGGTGTTTATCTACATCACAGCTATTCCATCTATGGTAGATGTAAACGTAGAGAAATGAAGTGGTAGTTAAATGTAGAATCAAATCGATCCCCCATGGCACGGGCATAAGCACGCTTGGCCCTGAACCTTTCTGTTCTAGTTACAGGCCCTATTGCATGGAGCGTTGTGGCCCAGTGGATTAGTCTTCGGACTTTGAAACAGAGGGTCGTGGGTTCGAATCCCAGCCATGGCGTAATTTCCTTCAGCAAGAAATTTATCCACACTGTGCTGCACTCAACCCAGGTGAGATGAATGGGTACCCGGTAGGAAGAAATTCCTTCAATGCTTTGAGTGCCTAGGTAGCCCAGCTAAAGCCGGGGTAATAATAATAGCAGGGCCCGCTGGGAGAACAGTTTTCGGAACTGAAGCGGCTTCCCTGGGTAAATATACCTGTATTATTATTATTATTATTGCATAACTTTGCCATCCACTGGTAACTGCCATAGTTATAGAGCAGGAGGTAAGATGAAATAGCAACGAATATCTTTACACGGATATAAGCTGCTTTTTTGTATGCATTACGTTGTCATGTTTTATTTTTGTTGTTGTTGATTATTATCATTATTGTTAAAATCATTGGGAAAAAAGGAAAAAAAAGACGAAATAGCAAGTTATTGAATTGGTTATAGGGGAAATAAAGTTACCTGGTGGGTGTTAAATAAAGCTGTTCATAAGTTGCGAATGACTTTACGCATATATTCCTGTCTATATGACTTTAACACCTACGAACACGTTCTAGTCGTGTGTAACCATGCATAATTTTAAAATCAGCTTTACGAAACAAGGATTTCTCTAGGGCAAGTTACAGTTAAGTTTATTTATGATTTCTTTGTATGTTATTTTATCAATTTAAGTATATGTATTTCTGCAATCATATTCTTCAACTGGGAATAACCCTTTCATGCACCTTGTAGCTTTTTGGCTTTTCCCATATTTCTCTTTTAAGATTTATAATCTCGAATTCATATACCTGTTCACTATGTAATTCGTTTATTGACTTTTTATTCTTTGAATGTATATATTTTGTGTTGTTTTTAATCATGAAAAATGAAATCAATCAATCAATCTAACAACCACTTTGTATTTTTTTGAAAATATTGTAATTAGGACAAGTGGTTATGGACAAAATGAGTGCCATTGATGCAGGGAGAAGGGTGATGATCAAGGGTACTTCCAGCCCTTCGAGCATTAGAGCATTTATCTAGAATAAAGGACTGTTGCAAAAAATTGCAATCAATTGCATCTTTGCCATTCAATTTGGGGAACCAAAATCAATCGTAAGTCTTGAAATTAATTGCAAATTTCCACTCCATTGCTACTTCTAATCTGCCATCTATTTGCTGTAAATTTGCAAAACATTTGGCTGCAACACCCCCATTAAAGTGATCCTGCCCCCTCCCGCTTTCCCTCATCTGTTTTTGGCCTTGGTACTATGTTCAATACATTTCTCAGGCTAGACTCATAAGCAGCCGTCACAAATGGAAACGCAAGCACAATACAGATGTTTTGGGAGAACGACACTGTTTTCCCCTGCTTTCAAGGCCACCCACTACCCATCACAGATCAGTGAGTTTGGCCTTGGAAGTAAAACTCAGCCATGGAGTGTATGCAATCCATGCTTTAGTCCGTTGAATACTGAACTATGGGATTCCCCATAGGATTTGCACAGGGACCATACGGTTCCAGTAGGCAAGGGGTTAACTTGGAAGATGGAAGAATGACCAGTATCAATACATGATTGGGATCTTTGTTGCATTTAATTAAACATTTTTTTTTACCTGGTTCTGCTAAAATGTCTCCCACGATCCATCATTTTCAACTTTTCAAGTTTGCAATTGAAAGATTTTCATTTTTGCGATTGATGAGAACTTTATTAAACACAACCATGGTTTGAACTAAGTTGAGCGTCTTAAATGCAGCCTATTTGGCCTTCCACACTATGCAAGCTGATAGTAATATCTGCATCCAAAGAAGCTAGGCATATATTTCATTCAGCAAGAATTCTATCCCTTTTGTGCTGCACTTGACCCAGGTGAAGTGAATGCGTACCCTGAATGCTTTAGCACCTATATAGCGGCTTAGCTACAGCCAGTTAACATAATACCATCTATGGGGTGTAATTGCCGCACAAAACACATGTTCATAGACATATTATTGTTGCTATCATTATATTCTTTGGTAAATTTTCAATGGCAATAAATTGACACAGCAATAGGCTGGGAGTTTTTTTAACCCATTATTAGGCATGTATCCTAAAAACCTGATACTTGGTAACAGATTAGGGCAGAAGTTCAACCATTTCTCAAGTTCAATATCAAAACATCCCCAACACAACGTGAATAGCATGAGCTAATCCCCATCTTCCCGGGACGACCCATCCATCTGAACACACACCTGAGTCTAGCCAGCGGGCAGTGGAGGTAGCCTTGACCTCTGGTGATGTTCCTGCTCAACTTCCAGCACAACAAATTAAGCCCCACTGGATGTTTAGACGTTATAGCCTAACCCTCTTGCACCACGTTATTCTACGGTGTTTGCACACAAAAAAACACACACACACACACACAAAAGAAAAACAGAATGAACTTGAGGAACTCTGTCTGGTAATTAACTTCATGTGATTCCAAGAATCACATGATTCAGGAGAATTACACTCCAAATATAGAAAACAAAGAAATTCTTTAGTGTCACAACCATAATATTACTGTATTAATTTGGAAATATAGGTCACAAAACGTGCACTTGCAAGCAAGCCTATTGCGACATGAAGAGTTACAAAGGATTTTTTAGTTCAAAGAATAAACGGATGTCCACAACACACTTCCCTCAATGTTTTATATCAGTTAATATAGGAAATTAATCTAACCTTGATCGAAATTCATGTGCCCATTTGGTATGACTTTACAGTTTGTATGTTAATTCCTCAAAGGGTACAGAGGGCATAACAATGATAAAAGGGTTCTGTGACATATGCTGCCGGGACAGATTGGGCTATTTTTCAGCAAAAAGTTTTAACCGATCACTTTGAATTAAATTCATGATGCCAAAGCTTAAACAAAAAATGGATTCCTTTTGGTAAGGCCAACATATCAGTTTAAAACTGATGGTGCACATGATAGTGCAATGTTATGTTTAAATATAAGAGCAATCCACATATATCTGTATAATTTACACAACACAAAATATATATTTGAAGGTCAACGTCATAAGCCTCCATTGCATTCTTGTTCTTTTGAGGGTTTCTTTTCTTCATAAAATCATTTGTTTAAATTGGGAAGGTTTTTGTCCCACTGCTCCAGATGGTCACTAGACATCAATAGAAATTTCGGAATGGAAATTTCAAAATGGGGATGTAAAAAGCTTGATGAATGTCATGACCTTGACCACTAAATTGAGCAAATGATAAAAATTATCTGTTTTGATTCCATAACACAAAGCAATATGAGCAGGCACGAGAGTGGTATTAAGTAGCCATCTGTATAAAGTCACTTGCATTAGCGGGCTAGAGATCTGATATATAATTGGCTGAAGTCATTGGAGGGGGAGTGGTAAAATGGCATTTCATTTATTGTAATGAACCCCCCCCCCCCCCCCATTCCAACTCAAACTACTTTCTTCTTCTTTTAACCCCACTAGCAAATTTTGATGTTACTCCGCTAAAGGCTTATTATTGTTGGCATTATTGTTGTTATTATTGTTATTTTTCTCTTCAGGCTTCCTGCGGTATCACTATTTCCTCAATTATCACATTATGAAATTATACTATGTCATTGTTGTTCCTCTTTATATATTTATCATCAAATTTTGGTTATTTTGAATTATTATACCATTAGAACGTCAAATAGTATTATGAACGATTTAACTATGATATTTCAGTTTATTTCCAAGTCTTAAAATTGAAAAATATTTGCCCTTTGCAGCCTTTTATTTCATTTAGGGATGGGGTTGGGGCATAGGCGTTGGAAGATGGGAGGGGGGTCCTGTCCCCAAAAAAATTTGAGGTGGGGGGGATGGACCCCCCTCAAATTTCTGCTGATAACCTTTTTTCTTTTGCTTGTCAATTTTGTTTCCTGCGTCCCCCCCCCTAAATTCAGGTGGACCCCCCCCTAAAATTTTTGTGACCTTTATTTTTTTTATCCACTTGTCTCTTTCTGTTTTCTTCCTTCACTTCTCTCTGTCCATTTCCTTCCTTCCTTTCCATTCTTCTCTTCCTCTTCATCCCTATCCATCTACATATTTGTTCTCCATCCGTCTAATCCTTTCTATCCTCTTCCTTTTCAAGAAGACAAAAAGAAAATTAAATTATCACTTACCTGAAGATACCAATACAGATCAAGATAGCAAGCCAAACGGAACATGAAAGAGAAAGATATGGGGGAAATATATAGAACATGGTCACATGGGCTACAAATATCACATTCAAATCATTCACATGCAGTTTCAAATGCATATTATATTAAAAGAACATTCACTCATAAATTTGGCACAGAAATTGTAATAAGAAAAGGTAAACACCTCAGATACATATCAAGTGAAATTTCATTTTTCTCAAGACAATGATAAAATAAATACTTTGAGATTGTGTGTTTTACTCCTAGTATTTAATGGAATTAGATAAGAAACCTGGATTAATAAAAATTGTTCATTGAAAATATTTGAACACGATACAAAAAATACAATAGTATTTATTTCATCTCTCTCCTTCACTCATCCTCTTCCTCCTATAGCATCCCTCCCGCCTTCCCTCCTCCCTGCATGCTTGCCCCCCCCCCACCGCCCCTCCTTCCCCCTCTCTGGATCTTGAACTTAACCCCCCCCCCCCCTTTCTCTCCCCTACTCCACTCTTAGCCACTTGGTTGAGTTGTTTTTTGTTATATTTCTAGGACAAAATGTTTGGATAAAAGGAAAGGTCATTTCTGAGTCACTGGCTTCTGTAACGTCCAGGGCCTGGGGCGTTACCCTTGACCGCCGCTAGAGAGGGTCAGGAATACTGGATCAAACTTGGCCACTAGCTCTTGGTCAAGATGCCCTGTCCTTGCTGACCGATATTCACCAGATCTGGTACAAAGCTGGCCAGAAGGCGATGACAAGCTAGGATTAACGCACCAGACCCTAATATTGGGTGGTTGCATACAGGTGACAAATAACTTGTTTAGAAACTTAATTCAAGAGTCTCACAATCAAAGAGAGAATAAAACACAGGGTAATTATTTTCAATGTAAAAAAAATTAATATATTAAAAGAAAGACAAGTAAATATTCAATCATACACTTAAAACAAAAAAAACTTAACAAAACAAAAATGGGGGGAATTCATATTAAACCATAAAAATGAAGGCCAATGATTTATGCACTTTAATAAAATAATCATTCCTAAAAAAAGCATTATTAGGGCTACAAATGTAATTCTTAGTGAAAGTATTTGGAAATGAATTGTACATATATTGGAATGGTATGTAATTGAAAATAATAATACAAAATACTGAATATATTTTAGGCTGTCTGTTTTATGGGTCTCTTGGCCTTTGGGGCTTATGCCATTTTTGAAGAATTAGAAATGCTATAGATTTTGAATAAAATATCACATCTTATACCAACTCAACCCCTGTGACTTAATCTAGAGAGATCTTAAAAACTTTTCAAGGGCAAACCAGAAAACATGAAGAGAAAAATTGTTCTTTTTCCTCCATGAAATCATTATTAGAGATGTAAAACTTTCCCTATAGACAACTTCTTCTTCTTCTTATGTTAGTTTGAGTGGCGATTAGTCATATTTGACTATTGTCACCATTGAATCTATCTATAAAATCTCACTTCTCACATAATGATATTATTACCAATATGATGTATACATTTATGAAATATTTTTCTTGTGCATCCTTCTAATATGAAAAACATAATTATAGTATATACAAAAGTTTGTCGGAACTCTTGTCACAATGGCATATAAACAAATCTTCACGAAAAACAAGCCGCTATCTTCAGCCCAGTTCCACCTACATGTAGTTGCGCTTGCCCTGCCCTTTCAAAGATGCAATCATACCGGTCAGCACGGTACATTGTGCCGATTTTTCGGATGAAGAGACACATAGGATAATGGTGGTAGCTGCAAAGTGTCAAACATGAAAAAAAGATCCAAAGTGAAGACTAGCCTGTATAGCTGGTATTTGTTGGTTTAACTGAGGTGAGAAGCAAAATGGCATCAATGCAAGAGAAAGGGAGAAAAAGAAAGAAAGAGAGAGAGAGAAGAAATAGGAAAGATTATTAAACACTTCCTGGCGAGGGCTCGCAATGATTTAAACACGACTCGGTGAATGATCTCAATTTCCGCGCAAACGAACCTCGTGGTCAAGGTGCGAGGTAGATTAGATGATGGAGGATGGCAAAGAGAGTACCTGTCGTAGAGAAAGAGGAAGAGAGCATGAAAGAAAGAGAAGAGAGAGCATGAGACAGAGAGAGAGGGAGAGACAGAGACAGAAGATACAGAGTGAAACAGACAAGCAGATGGAGCGAAAAAAAATTGAGGAAAACTTATTCCAAAAAAAGGTCTATCCATGTATAACTTCTGTCTTTCCTAATTATATTAGAGAAGAAATTATCACGAAGATACATGATACATGAAGCTCAGTTGGTTGAGCAGTTGTCTCGCAATCCGGAGGCCCAGAATCGATACCCACCCAGTCAGTATGCCAGTGCTCTTTGGTTAAGGAATTTATCCTTCATTACCAGGTCCCTCTGAGAGGACCATATGAGCCATTAGTCCTCTAGTTGCTTAATACTTACAAGCATTCACGTGTTATTACTGGCATTCAGGTAAAAATAACCATGCCTGCATATTAATTAGACCTGCTCAATACCAAGTCATGAGATATCTTTTCAAAATTGAAATGAATTTTTCTTTTGTCTTTTAATTACTGCAATTGATAATCATACATTTTGATTTTACATCAAACCCTATGCATAACAGTTAAACAAGAATCCCATAAGAAAATAATGTGAAAAGGAGCTGACTACATTATTCATTATATTTAGTCAAGAAAAATGGAAATATGCATTTTTAATTACCACTCAAATTTCAGGAAGGAAAGTCTGTAAATTCTTCAACAGAACTGGCCTCGAGAATAGATCACAGAATCAAATCATGCGATCATCAATGAAAAAAAATTGTGAAAAACAGATTGCACAGACAAAAAATGAAAGATAGTTAAAGAGGAAAGAAAAAGAAAAGGGGAAGATAGAGAGAGAGAGAGAGAGAGAGAGAAACAGATGCAAACAAAAATTGCATTAGCAGTTGTTCCGATTGGTAAGTAATTTGCCAAGAATTGTTTTTCTGTTTTGTACGCCATCATCATCCTCTTTTCAGGTGTGTTGTAAATTACAGCTGCTGTGATTCCGGCTTAGTGAATTGTTTACCGATTTCCTGGTCGAATTGTTTCAAATTAAACCCGTGATTAAATCAACGGTTGTCTGCGTTTTCGACTGGAGAAGCGTCTGGATGCAATTTACACTCTCTCGTCTGGTCAACGTTTCAAATTAGATTAAATAATGACATGTTATATACATGGTGTATACACAAAAATATAATTACTTTCGCACAAGAAAAGTTTGGGCTAGCGATATTTGCCACAGCATTCATGAAACCTAAAATATAGGCCCTACAAGCCCTGTTGGTCCTACCCTATAGGTAGGGGTGTGAGGGGCCCAAAATCTGAAACCATACCCTTCAGAACTGAAGTTGCTATGAAATGAGGGGTTTAAGAACTAGATTTCCCTCTGCAAGTGGGGGAGCTTGGGAACTTAAATTTAAGAACATCTGGGGTTTTTCGAGAACTGACGCCTAGGAACATAGGAACGGGGGGGGGGGGGAACGGTTTGGTCATATAAAAAGGGTAAGAAGAATATTCTTGGGAACTGCTGGCAAGAAGTGACAAGGGGGAGGGGGGGCTTAAGGACAACACATACCCATACTGCCTGGTGAGTGCCCACTCCCATATGAAAAAAAATAAAAAACTGTATCACCTGTATTCTCATAATCATCAAGAAATGTGCGCTAGCTTCTGCTAGTATAAAAAAGATTACTACCATACTTGCTCTCGACCAATGATGTAAATGAAAGTTGGGTTCACATTGAAGGCATGGTTTTCGTTTCCATGACAATGCATCAGTTGTCACGCCATCACAGACAGACAGACACATAGTTGATAAGTAATTCATTTTACTCAGCGCCTCTTGGAAACTAATGAAGTGTAATTAAGCATGCGCCCAGCACAGTTACAATGAACTTGAAGCAAGCAGCAAAGTGCAATTCGAATGATGATGAACTGACTTGACACTTAACAGAATATCATCTACTTCATTTTATTATCTCCTTTTTTAGAGGGGGGAGGGGGTCTAGAGTGTCAGGTGCCTGGCATCCATTCTGCTTCATATGACCTAGAAAAAAGGATGGGTTCATATAAACACGTTTTTCTTTTCATACATATACACATAAAATAGTTTGCAATAAAAGTGGAAGAGAAATCTTTTTCAATTAACATGAAAGAGAGAAAAGAAAATGTATTTTTGCTTTGATAAGGACCTGAATGCACACCCTACAATGACTTGGATACAGAAGGCTTGATTGTAACTTAGGCTGCGTTTATGCGACCTCAAGCCAGAATCATGATTTGAATCATGATTCAAAACACAAACATGAATCACAATATCACAGAATCAGCGTTTAGACGACCTTCATTCCAATGCCGTTTCTCCTCAGATTCGGGCCAATCCAGTGCGCATCACTAGTGCGCAGTTTGACAGAGGAAGTTTTTCGCACCTGTTTCGGCTCTCGAAAAATCTTTTGCTTCCAGAATTCAGTCTATACCTCATTTTGTTTACTTCTATATGCTTCTATTCATCTTGTTAGTTTATCCAAAATGGTGTTCGGAAGTGAATTTCAGCGTAGATCCAATTTAATATTGATACTGTATACTCAACAACAACTGAGATCATTGTCTGTCCAGATAATTCATTTACTAGAACTTGAAGTTGAAGACATGACCAAAAAATGAAAAGTAGTGGACGATGCGATGACCAACACAGAACTTGAACATGACAAAAAATGCATGCGTAGTACATAATCATGTACATACAATGAACATATAGAGCACCTTGAGCTTGGCAAGAGTCAAACCGAAAATAGCCCGACACGACAGTGAGGTCATAGAATCATGATTGTAATCACGATATCGTTTATTCGAACATTTTCGTACGTGATTCTGCAGAAACGTCTTTCCAAACGCCCCTTTTTTCGTGTTTCATGTTTGTGATTCTAATCATGATTATATTCAATTTCGACTAAACGCAATCGTGATTCTGCAGAATCGTGATTTGAATCATGATTCAGATCATGATTCTAGGGTAAAAAAGTGGCGGATAAACGCACCCTTAGATGATGGGAGGGGGTACAGCTGGAACCCCATATGTGTGGTATGGGGGGCAAGAGGGGGGAGGGAGGTCTTTCCGTCACCCGGGTCATTTTAATCGTATATGCACATATAGGGGAGAGGGTTGGAGGGGTACTGATATGCCCCCAAGCGCCCCAAGCAGGTACACCAGTGGGTCCAGGCACTCCTGTGACGTAAAACCCAATCCACAGACATCCGAGCACATTCATCCTCATGTAACAAGGTATTTTCAAGCTGAACTTCCCACCTTAATGTTTCTTGATACTCCAACAAGAAACCACAGCCTACAAACAATTTATACAGAGGGGAGTTTTACCTTCCGCTTTTCACCTACTTCTCTTAGCTTTTTCCTCTGCCTCCTTCCCTCTAACAATGAAAGGAAATTCATGAACAGGTAACTTGCAGAAGGTTTTTTCTTAAGTTTTAAAAACAATGAATGCAGAGGCGTGTTTTACCTTTCGCTATTCACCTACTTCTCTTGCCTTATTCCTCTGCCATCTTCCTAGCTTCAAACCATAAAAGGAAATTAATCAACTCTGCTACAGATAATTCTTGCAGAAGTCAAATCTCTAGGGGACCAAAGATATCTATTCACCTCGACTTAGAAGTGATGTTGCGGCTCATCGAATGCGTCTCTGGCATTGAACCACAAGGTCCAGGGTTCGAATCCCACTGCAGCATTCACATCCTTTGGTAAGGTGTTAATCTACATTTGCCACTCTCCACCCAGGTGTAGTAAATGGGTACCCAGAAGGAAGAAATACCTTGAATGCTGGGACGCCCAATCAGGGTAGCGGTGCTAAATCCAGGGTAATAGTATGCAGCACTTAGAAACATTGTACTAAAGCGCTTCATCAATGTTGCATACTATCATCATTCTTGTATAACCCATGTTTTGCATGATCTGGTCCAAAATAACTGTTTTGACTTGAGCAAATATTTGACTTCTGACAGATCGACTGAATACAGGTTTACAGGTTTACCTGTATTTTCACAATACTAACATTGCCAAAAGTTAAAAAAAAAAAACAAGAGGATCATCTTGTCTGCATTACACACTAATAGACTTAGATTTAAGCAAAATACTTAGCCAAATATACAACCGAATACCAAAGATGGTTTTAAAATATTTTACATAATTAACAAATATTTGAAATTACCTTTACAAAAATTGAATATAAATAAATGTGTGACATAAGAATTTTTCTTTATTTCCATACAGGCCAGGATGTCACTATAACTGCTTTGCTAACAGTGATAATAAACAGAATCTAAAAATATAATTAACAAAAATATCAAACATCCAAGTTTCAAGAAGTTTCAGCTTTACCCATGTTGTTTGGGTGAATTAGGCCCTCAATGTCTTTGTTCTGCTTTATATATTCTTGTCTTGATTTTCTTTTACTTTTGATGCACAAGAAATGAAATTGAATGACCTGACCTTGTTGACCATGCATGAATGAGGAAATTCAGGCCGAATCGAAAAAGGAACCAAGCACAATTCCTAGAAAATACTTCCTATTTATTTCTTGGTTAGTTCCTTTACAAGTCAAGGTCAGTCAGAGATAGAATCTTTTTGAATAAAAAATAGAATCTATTACATTTTGATTGTAAAAGGGTTTTAAATGTTCAATTAAAAGTCACTGAAAGAAATCATGATTGAGGTCTTCACTACATCTAGTTGAAGTTTTAAACTTGTCAGTAGTTCTGCCGAATCAATAATTTCATTCAACACCATTTTACCTTTCAAACATGGTTTAAAACATGTTCTTATACTGTTTCATGATTGAAATTATTTAGCTCATTTGTTAATCAATGTTTATTTATTACCAAGACATGAAACTAGGCCTATCTATAAACATTTTCTTTCTGTTCAGTGGATTAATAAAGTAGGTTTATGAATTATTGTTGGATTGGCAATGTGTCTAATACAGAGCATCATAATAGATTGGCGACACGAAAGAAGGTCCTCACGCAGACCCTTTTCTGCTATGGACCTCAGATCACTTGTGGAAGAGGAGTAACCTAATATGTCCTCTGATAACCTATTCTCTCAATCACGAGCCTGGCCTTCGGGCAGGGGAAGAACTTCTTAGAAACCGTGACCCCAAACTTCACCTCTGTTTATATCAGCTTCTACAATCATCGTACCCACATTCAGACAACAATTATTTTCAGTTTAATCATAAGATATTCTCAATTTCTGAACGTTGTGCACAGTAGACACACTGTTTAAATTGTATACAACAATGTTTACTATATGAACCTTACAGTAGTTGTTTAACAGTTTAAACAACCATGCTTAATTTATTGAAAATTAAATATTATCCTTTGTTGATTAAGATTTTTAACACCATATTAGACTGTTTATACACCTATTGTAAAGTTCAGATTGTAAACAGTCTTGTATATTGAATTTTCTAAACAGAGTTTTTACTGTGTGTGAATAACCATGTAAAGTCTGAATTAAAGTATCATATATACTGTTAAACGTGCTGCACTGTACAAGCTAGGATGGTAAAATCACTTGGTGTTGACCACACCTTACGGTGTTGAAATTGCACCCTAGAGTGTGAACATAACACCAAACAGTGTAATGAAGTGCTAATAACACTTCACCCTATAAACTTATACCCTTTTTACACACGCTAAAATTTCCTTAACCCCGTACTATAGGTGGGGCTAAATTGCCATTTAGCCCCACCTATAGTACGGGGTTAAGCTTAGCCCACTTTCTTTTTACACAGCATTTTTGCAAAGTGGGCTAACCCCACCTTTAGTACGGGATTATTTGGCCCTGCAAAAAAGCAGGGTTATCCCAGCAATTGCGGTGCTAAGAGCTATAGTACGGGGTTAAGATCGCTAGTGTAAAACGAAAGTGGGCTAAGCTTAACCCCGTACTATAGGTGGGGCTAAATTGGCAAGTACGAGTGAAGTACTTGTACTACGAATGATCGGCAAAAACCACTAGTCCGGGGTTAGCGAGTTTCGTGTGTGAAAAGCAAGCATTCCTTATCCGGGGTTAGCAATAACAATTTGGCATGTGTGAAAAGGAAAAAAAATAGTACGGGGTTAAGGATAGTACGGGGTTAGCGATAGTCCGGGGCTAAGAAAATCCTGTGTAAAAAGGGTATTAGACACTCATCTGACACCAGTTGATGGACATCCTTAGTGGAGGAACACACTTTAATTAAGGTGTTAAAATTACACCCTAGACATTGAACATAACACCAAGAGTGTTAAACTAACAACCAACTGTGTAAAAACACCCATGAGTGTTGAACTATCACTTAATTTAACACCCTAATAAATTGGCCAGTGCTGTCCTCTATGTACAACTATGAACATGATTTTTATTAAACATGTGTGTCATTATAACTTGATATGGGATACCAGTTTTAATTGCTGAAAATAAATAAGAAATGAAATACATGATGTCCCTACAGGGTAGAAATTTCACACTTTTTACATTATCCATTTACTCCATTCAATACTAAGAATTTCCCCAAGACATTCACCTGCCAATATCGTTTGGTGGAGTCTGCACATATCGTCAGCGTTCATCCAAACCGTCGTATCAGTCAATGTTGGTCACAAAATCGATTTTGAAAATTTTGCAGAAAATAAAAGTACAAGTCCTATTCTATACATAATTTAAAAATTGCGGTCAGGGTGGTTGTATCCTCTATGGCGTTTTTGTACAGGGAAAATCTAAACCGCTCCGACCGAAATTTCAAGCATGTGGCTCTCTTGCGATATTTTCTTTTCGAAGAGTAGAATGAATGTTTAAAAACCCTTGTCGTAAATTCACTTGCGAAGAATAGTTGATGCTTCTTTTTTTCGAAGAAAATGCTACGTTGACCGACAAGGAGAGGTCAAGTTAGGGGCTGTGCCTTTACAAAAAAAGTATTGCATTATTGAGTTGCAAACTTAATGAAACCTGTTTATAATGAGGTAATTTACATGCGTTTAGAATTGATATTGTGTTCATACTACTCCAGAAACTGTCCATGTGGAGAAACACCGATCGTGAATGCACCTCCTGTGAGTTTACTATTAGCGTTTAAAAGAAAATGAGTAAGGAAGCAACCTTGATTTGAACTAAACACATAACAGACGTCTGCATTTGGATCGAAAACTGAAAGCATAAATGCATCCACAGGCCGATATATGACCTTTAATGAATATCGAATATCATTACCATCATTACAAGATTCTTACGAAGATAGCATGGCAGTGAATATTAATTTTGAGGTCTTGAATTCAGACTATCCATAGATCTAGGAAGTAGGCCAGGAGCAGAAATGCAGAAATTCATTAAACAAACAGAACTCATGCTTTTTTTATTTTGTCAGAGTGGGATGCGGGACCGACTTTTTAATCAGGCAGTTTCCTAATGAGCGGCTCGCACGAATGTGACGTCCTTGGCAGAGGAACGGGCTTATCGTGCCTCGACACTCTCCCGTTATCTTGGGGTCACATGAAGGACTATGTACAGGGCGGGTGAGGTGTCCCGTCTTGGGACTTGCCCGTGTTATCTGGCTCTTAAGTTCGTGAAGAAAAAAAACTATCACCCCGGTGGAAGCTGAATCCCAATAGCTACAAGATAAAGTCTCAGAATTTAAGAGTTCATAGGGTGGCAGGTCTGTTCCAGTTTTTGCAGAATGGAGTGACTTTTAATCATCACCTGTGTGAAGTAACAAATTAAAGCATCACATGTTTTAAGAGTTCACAGTTACCGATTCAATTCAAATCTTGCAAGAAAAAAAAAGGTTACTGGGAAAATTCTAATGTAGTTGAAAAAATTATTGCCAGATGGATGAACCATGCTTCTTCAACTGCTAGTACTACTTTAAAGCTAAATGCGGTGCTACCTACATCTACACCTACTATTACTAATACTTTATACTACTACTACTACTACTAATACTACAACTTCTACTATTACTACTACTATTACTACTACTACTACCACTAATAATAATAATAAGACTACTTCTACTACTTCTACTACTACTAATACTACTACTTCTATTACTAATAATACTACTTCTACTACTTATAATACTACTACTACTTCTACTACTACTACTACTACTACTAATAATAATAATAATGATTCTACTACTACTTCTACTACTACTTCTCTTACTAGTGCTACTCTTAAAATATAATTATGCTATTACCAAGTCTTCTACATGTAATACTACTACTCATAAGGTCCATGATCCAGGGAAGGGGGCGACGAGTGTGACATGTCACCTCCAAACCTAGAATTTTACATTTTGTACAGCAGCCTATGAGGAAGTGTTATCCCCCCCTCCCTTCCCAGGAGGAAAGAAATCTCAAGAAAATGCAACTCCTACTATAAATACTATGTGGTTACTACTGCTACTGGTCTTTAATGAGGGCATACCTATGTGCAAGCACCGTAACATAAGCATGTTCAAAGGTATCAAATAATAAAAAGTTAATTATTCTATAGTATAATTCAGAACAAAAGGTACTCGTGAGTTATTCCTTCACTTAGGCCCGTATTCTGAAGTCAGGTTTAACTTAGACTCAGTTTTAAAGTTGTGGTTTAAGTATGGGAAGTCAAAAATTTCAAATTTTTTTATTAAGTTGTATGTTTCTTATGTTTACTGTGCTCTTTCCTGATTCATCGATGGTGAAGACAATAATCTATACATACTTCCTAGACAATTATGAATGATTTGAGAGCCAAATGAGCTGAAATATGATATCTCTACCGTTAGTGATTTATGTAACAATTGGCTGTCCATACTTAAACCACAACTTTAAACCTGAGTTTAAGTTAAACCCGACTTCAGAATACGGGCCCAGGTGTTTATAATTTCCAAATATTTCAGAGATATCTATATACTTTTATTTTTTCACCAAAAAGGAAAAAAATGTGATATTCTTAAAGGGGAATCCAGCCTTGGCCATAAAATGTTGTGTTGGGAAGGAGAAAAATAAATTAAACAGAATGGTGAAAATTTGAAAGAATCGGACAAGCAATAAGAAAGTTATAGCTGCTTTAAAATTGAGATCACTAATAGTATGTAGATTTCAAATTGGCAACTGGGTAAGTAAATTATGACAAGGGGCAAGGACAACTTTCCCATAGGCCATGTACTTTATTATCAGGGATTTGTGGTTTTCTCCTAAGTACCCATTCCCCTGGGGCAGTGATCTAAATATAGCCCAGGTAGTATATTGTTTTATGTTCTCATGAAAGAAAAATATAATTTGAAATAAAACTTTTGGGAAAAATAACATTTTAGCCATAATATGTATTGGAGTACATGGAAGAGTAGTCCTTGCCTTACATCAGTATGACATCCTAGATGCGGCCAATTTGAAGTCTCCATGGGTATAGTGATTACCAATATTTACAACTTAAAAAAAATTATAACTTTCTTTTTGTTTGTCCGATATTGTTCAAACTTTCACCTATCAACTTGTCTGATTTTTCTTTTTCTTATAAAAACAAGTTTTTATTTGGGTTGGATTCCCCTTTAATAGCTTACTATTCACCATGCCCCAGTACTTTAAAGTTATTTATCCTTATTTTAGTCTTAGAACCCCCCCCCCCCCACCAAAAAAAAGAAAAAAAAGGTAAGCGATATCCCTAAGCAAGGCTTGAAAAAAAATATCCAATGTTTTACAGATTTTACAATTTAAAGTTCTTATTAAAAGGAGAGAAAAAACAAGATAGGCTAGAGTGAAGGGTATTGACTACTGCCTCTTTCACGGAAGCAGAAGGAAATACACAAATTGAAGCAGTTGATGGCCCTCTACTGGCAATGGATGGTATACACCAAAAATTAAAACATAAAGGAGAGGGTTCAGATGTATAATAACACAAATATTACATCAAAACAAGATGACTATGCCTTTCTGTTTTCGAAGTCAGTTAAAAAATCTTTAAAAATGCACAAATTGGCAATAATTTGGAATTTGATGGGTTAACCATGGACGTAGCCTTGACGCTAGGATTCGATGGCAGTACTAATTTGCCACTGAATCCTGCTGATAGGCTTACAGGGGCGAAGTAACGTGTTCATGATATCAGCACCGACCTTGGGAGACACATATTCTTTGCTCATCAACCCTTAACATTCGGCTCCTCTGCAACGTTCAAGAAGGAAACATGGAACAGATACCGGGATCTCGAGTTGCATGCGAGAGCCAAGGTTACTCATGTTCAACATACCCATAAATAGAGACTTCCTGGTTCCCCTTTTACTACTTGATTCTTTTTTTAAATAAAAAAAACATAAAACATTTAATTGGATCGCAATTAACAGCTAACACACATGAATTCTGTTAATGAATGAGTTATGTTGTGTGTGGAAACATTACTCATAACACCACCCATGTTTGAGACCATAGCAGCCCTTTTCTCTCCCTCTCTCCATAATAAAAATATGAACACATACATTAAAGCAAATTTCATACATAATAATCCTTTAAGACCATGATCTTCCCCCTCAAAATATATATTTTGGTAATAAAAAAAAACGAAATTAAAAGGAATTGAGAATTCACATACACCTTCTGCATAACTTAGCATTTGCATTCCTCAACTACCTTTTAAAAATGTTTTTTTACCCTTCTCCCCCCCCCTTCTGTCTCATCTACTTTTGTTTGTTCCTTTATTATCACCCTCTAAATATTGTAAAAGTTGCAAAGTAAAACTAACCTGAACTGACTACATATGCCTCCCTCCCCCCCCCCTTCCCCTCCCTTCCCTCCCTCGTCACCCTCCCTCCCTTCCTCATCACTACTCCTCCTTGTGACTTTCAATCATCAATCCATCTCTGACGCTCTCTCTTCTCCTCCCATTAACCCTGCTGCCTGTCAACCAGGCCATCCTCCCAAATCCCCTTTGTCTCCATCTCTGCTCTCTGCATCTTTCACACCAGGGGGAAAAAATCACATGGGGGCTTGGCGCGATTTTGCCCCCGAAATAAAAAAAAGAGCCCCCTGAAAATTACCTCTTATTGCAATTATCTAAGTGTAGCAGATTTAGGCAGTAGGTTGAGAAAAGTTATGTAGCTCATGAAAATAAAAATATAATTTTTTGCCTGCTTCACCCCCCCCCCCTCTCCAGTATCTCATCTTCAAGGCTAAGCTGTCTCTACAGGGACATTCACACCTGCCTAATGAAGAAAAACCATCTGCAAATTGCCAGATCTTGTTCACACCTCAAAATACACCATAATTATCTTGTCCATTCACACCAGCCGAAACCAGATAAACCTCACATATGGTTTGCGATATATCTGGTCATTAAAATATCAGGTATTTTTCTTGAGGGGGCAGGTGTGAATACGTTTTAAATTAAATACATATGTGCATTCTAGTCTATGATTCTTTGAATGACCTCAAGGAGTCTCAAGTCCAAGGTCACCCTTAGTCCTACTTGTGATATATTGGTGATGTATTTGTCCCAGCCGTGACGTATTTATTTGCCCATCGATCCCATCTGACACGCACATACGCACGCGAAATGCCATGTTCGTGAGACTCCCATCAGGTCTGGCCCTTTACTGTCCAAATATCATCTGCCCAAGTCCTCTCCTCCCTCCCTCCCCCCCCCCTCTCTCCACCCCCTCTCTCCCCTTCCCTCTCTATCTATCTATCAATCTATCTATCTATCAATCTATCAAGCTATCAATCAATCAATCAATCAATCAATCTATCTACATATCTATCTAATCTATCTATCTATCTATCTAACTAACTAACTACAGTGATGCTAAAAAGCTAATAAACCCCATCAGAAAAAAATGAACATATTTCAAGTGTTCAAATTCTGCCATGTTTTAGATCTTTAATTATGAATTAAGGTGGTGAAATATTACATTCCATAAATTTTGCTTCTCTGGGCTCGCTGAACATTGTAGTATTGTTATCTCCATTCAACACTCAGCATGAAGGATTGGATTTTCTGGTGGGGTTCATTAACTTTTTAATACCACTGTACCTATATATCTATCTATCTATCTACCTACCTACCTACCTACCTATCTATGTATCTATATATCTATCCATCTATCTATTTATCTATTTATCCTATCTATCTATATATCTAACTATCTAATATATATTTATCAATCTATCAATCTATCTAATATCTATCTATCTAATATCTATCTATCTACCTATTTAACTACCTATCTATCAATCTAGCTAGCTATCTATCAAATTTCATATGTATAAATTCCAAGGTTACTTTATTCGATCATGATGCATTGTTTTCATCTATGATATTGACTTTGCAAAGCCAGAAGGCATTCTGCTCAAACATCATTCCAAGACTCTTGGGATGATAATGTTTGTCTACTTGATATCAATGCACGCACAGTGAACATCATATCACCGCTTCATATTGCCAATTATGTATTTCTTGTATGATGATAGTGTAGGGGGGGGGCAAGGGGCTGCTGCCCCACCTCAATAAAAAAGGGCAAAAATATTGCTCAAGTTGATATATTTTCAACAGTGCAGTCCTCATAAAACATTTTCTGCATAAAACACTGTATTTCATGTGACTTGATATATATAATAATATATTAATAATAATAATAATAACAATAATGATAATAATAACAATGATAATACTACTACTACTACTAATAATAATAAAAATCTACTTTTATACAATGCTTAATACATCGGAACGACATCCCTAAGTGCTTTAAGGCTATATTTCACACCCAATTACAGAATGCACCAGACTTAACTACCAGTGCAGCATTGGGTAATTTCGAACCAAATAAACAAAAAGACCTGGTATTTTCTGATCAGGAAATTTATTGAGATCTACCTTAATCAGAAAAAACAGGAACCTTTTCCAGGTTGAAAAAAATTAAAAATTATTTAAGTGTTTTCAACCTGGAGTTAAATTACTTGTAAATACTAGTATCCCTCCACCAAAAAAGGAAAACCAGCTAGTTAGTCATTCTGTTCAAAATAGCAAAATATTTTGAAGGGATATTCCCAAGATTGCAGGAATTTTCCTAATGTGATTTTAAGAAAATTTCAAATTAAAAACAGATTGGTTCCACAACCATGGCAATTCCTATTGTGCAGGATTCTTATGTAATAAAGACTCTCCCAGTTTCTAGCAAACTAGATGCATTATTACCTCACAACTATAAATATAGTTCATGCATCAATAGTTTCCGATGAACTGCATTTTCTTCTGCAAGCCTTCAAAAAATCAGTTCAAGTGTAACCTTAAATCCTAAAATAGGCACATAGTCCAGTGACTTTTTCCACCAGACTTAGAGACCTCAACAAAAGAATTGCAAAATTTATTATTCATTTTATCAGAGTTAAAACCCTTCTAAGAGTTTACAAGTTCAAGGTTGAAATCTTTTCACATTGACGTGTTTACCAAGCTAAGATAAATTTATCGCATAACTCACATTCAAGGTTGCCTTAGTGCCCTTTCATTGGTATTAATCATTGCACATTTTCCTTTCTGGGTATTCGTCTCGGTGACACGCCAATCGCTCCTGCGACATTTGCTCTGGTCCGGCCTCATAATCTCAGAGGGCAGCATAAGGTTAGAGTTAGGATTTTAAAAGAGTTTTTGGTTCAGAATAATGTAAAGATAAGGATTAGGGTTTATTAAGTTTTAGAAGTTAGATTTTATGTTTGGCTTAACGTGCGGATTTTCCGTTGGAGCAATAGTCGCCGGAGCAAACGTCATGGACCCATTTGTCTCTCATTACTCTTAAGTTTGTGTATCTCTCATTTTCTGCTTCTCTCTCTCTCTCTCTCTCTTTCTTCAATTTTATTCTTAAATTTCTACTGACCTTTTTCTTGTGTTTTCTCCTGTCCCCTGTCCCTATATCTTAAACTTTTGAGAAAGTATAGTATTACTTTAGTCTCTCTCTCTCCCTCCTCTCGGATACAAATTTGAAATTAATTTGTCCATTCTTCAAAAACTTCTTTAAAAAAATATTCTTTAGCCAGATTAAAAGTACATACCTTCTTATTTGCATTTGTTTAGGGCTCACATGACTCTGTGGTGAATTTTCGTTTTATGAGCTCTGGCCCATGGAAATCTTTTTACTCCCTTCTTCTGTTCCGCCATCTTAATTATATTTAATTATTTGAATTGAATTTTTGTTCCATTGTTCGATTTGAATACAAAATTTAAAAAACAATAATGAAGTAAAAGGAAATAAAGATGAACATTAAAATAAGCACCTAAACCTGGATTGGCTCAAACCTTACTTTCTAAATAGATAAATGATTTTAAAATTTATATGATACCGTCAGGTCCTCAACACATGACATGAATATAAATGCTGACCCCCATACTTAGGCAACCTGTCAAAAGTCTGTGGCACGTATTTTAGCAGGAATCATGCAAAACGAATGCTAATGCGTCTCTTAATAGTGGCTGTCTGCATTCTCCGTAATTTTGTCCATGATGAAGTGTGAGCATTGGTGAGGAATGGTAACGAACTGCCACTTGCAGAATTCCGGGAGGCATTAACATTTGACAAGGTGTCTCAAATAAAAGTTACCGCTTAAAAGTAGGAATAAAATTTTGCTTACCTGTAGTATAGCAAACACAGCAGGGTTAGGCACATGAAAATAAAAAAAGAAAGACCAATGGATTAGTATGGTAATCATTTATACAAATATAGAGGAATGATATTAATCTGATACATTCATATACTAGAAAGTCAAAAAGGGGCCTAAGCTTTCGATCCTAGCAGAATCTTCGTCGGAGGCAATATACTGACAGATGATCTAACCATCATCAAAAAACTCATTTTGAGTCATGATTGAATAAGGAATAATGTTTAAACAAGTTTCAGAATAAGAACAAAAAACAAGGCTCATCTACTCCTATCGTATCGGTGCAAGAACACCCTTCACACTACACTTTCACGTACGTGCAAAAACGCCCTTAGCGGCATGCATAAGTGCAATAAATAAGGGCGTTTCTGCACCGATGCAGTGTGCTTAGGGCATTCTTGCACTGACACGATGCTATCTGCCCCCCCCCCCCCTCTCTCTCTCTCTCTCTTTATAAGTTTCAAAAGTTTCAAAATTTATTGATAAAAATCCACACACATTGGATCATTTTCAATTTTACAAAACAAACACTAATGTGGACAATTACAGTGAAACACAAAGTTACAAATCCAATACATAAATAGATAAATATTATTACGAAATACAGAGACTTTACATACTGTACCTTTCCCTCTCTTTATCTCTTCAACCCTCCCACTCTCCTCCCCAACCTCATTCTCTCCCTCCCCTCCCCCTCTCTCTTCCAATCCCCCTGCATCTTCCCCCTCTCCCTCTCAAAAAAATTTTCTTCTCATGTCCAAGGTTGAAATTTGTCTACGTTTGATCATTTCTCACAGGCCACGTCTCATGTCTCTCTCCAGGTTTACACAAAGCAAATTCACACGACTCATTCTCAAGGTTGTTCTATTCCCCATTGCCATTTGTTATTCAACAAATATCTCATCACTTCCGCTTCTCTGAATCCGCTTTCTTCACATTTGAGATATTCCTTTTCACTCTTCCAGGATATATATTTTTTCCTAATACCTGCTGTGTTATCAACCTCTTAATGTCCTTCAATTTTTTTCTTAATTAACTCTTTCAATGCCAAACCAAATGACTCAATATGGGGTTTTAAAAATAATGATGCACATTTTATAAAAACTATGATTACATTGATTACCACCATGATTTACATATCAGTTCAAATATTACCCTTTCAATGACCCCAAAATTTTGAAAAGCGGAAAAAATTTCATATAAAAAAAATCCCAAGCACACATTCCCCCCCCCCCCTCATCTCCGAGGAGCTTTTCCTTTTTATTTTTTGGGGTTCCAGCTTCCCCTGTCACGAGGGGTGTGGAAAATAAACAGATTCTTCAAAAAAAAAAAAGTGGGGCTGATTTAAAAAAAATTAAAATACCCCCTCACCCCTAAGGGGCCTGCCCCTCCTGTTATTCTTCCAAGATAAATATTGCTCATCTCCCCCCCCCCCCAAAAAAAAAAAAAAAAAAAAAACTCTTCTACCCTCCCTCACTCTTTCCTTTTCTGTATTCCGTCCAGCTACATGTTTTGAATATCAAAGTCTGAAGTCCAAGGCTCTCCAATGTCTATTTGCATTCTTTCTAACCATCATGCAATCTGAATTCCAAACCCTTTATCATCAGCAATTACTCAACATTAGACAGACATTAAAGCCCATATCAAGTATTAAAGGGGACGTTCACCCTGACAAAGAGTTTATTATAAAACTGGCAGAAAACAATAGCAAAATATCGGTGAAGGTTTCAGGAAAATCCATCAAAGATCATTTGTGACGTCACATGCAAGCCGCTTTCTATGTATCATGGTAGCTCATAATGATACCAATTTGTTAATGAAACCGGGTAACAGCTTCCATATCTTCATGTATATGATAAGAGTTCCACCTTCACACCTGTTCTTGATATGGGATCGATTCTAAATTCTCTAATGTCAAGAGATGATATACCTCTAGAGGGGTATCTCACTGAGCTTGAAACTGTTTTGCCACTAATAAACTCAAGATTTTCTAGCTGAAGAGACGTCTCCTGAAAATTAAGGAGTCTCCAAGTAGTTGGCAAAGTATAAGGTTTGATTCTAATGGGTTTTTTTTTTACTGCTTCCTGTTCCGAAATGTCTGAGAGATGTTGCTACAACCTTGTGAGTGGTGTCAGAGATGTTGCTTTGACAGAAGAGACTTTGCAGTGCCTCTGCGATTGAAGGACAAGTTTACCCCAACAAAGAGTTGATTTGAATAAAAAGAGAAAAATCCAACAATCATAACACTGAAAATTTTATTAAAATCGGATGTAAATTAAGAAAGTTATGACATTTAAAATTTTCACATAATTTCTCAAAACAGTTATATGCATATCCTAGTCGGTATACGCAAATGAGGAGACTGATGACGTCATCCACTCACTATTTCTTTTGTATTTGATTATATGAAATATGAAAAATTCTAATTTTCTCCTCATTGCCAAGTGAAACAAAGATTAATTCCTCCCTGAACATGTGGAATTTGATACTATATGGTTCTGTCAAGTTGGCCCTTATTGTCAAATATGTAAAAAATGAAATATTTCATAATTCAAACAAGAACAAACAAAAGAAATAGTGAGTGAGGGACATCATCGACTGTCTCATTTGCAAGTCACTGAGTTGTGCATCTAACTGTTTTGTGAAAAATAAGTGAAACTTTAAAATGTCATACTTTCTCATTCTTAATCAGATTTTGATGAATTTTTCAGCATTATGCTAGTTTGATTTTTCTGAGGTGGACTTGACCCTTTTACCAAGCAAACTGATTGACACCTGGCTTGTAGTTCTCTCTCCCGTAAGTTGTGTCTTGATGAAAATGCAGACCATTTTTTTGTCACAGGGATACATTTATTCGTATATCTTGGGACACTCATTTTGCCACAAAAGAGTTTTCATTCGTGAGATACCCTTACACTTCAAAATCATTTGGTCTAAGGAACAATACCAGATATTGAAAATATGAGAAGTGAGGAGAGTGGGGGTACTGGTGAGGTTTAGGGAGAATGAGAGAAGAAAGATGAAGGAGGCAGAAGAAATGAAAATAGGTAAATAAAGAGATAAAGTGACAGAGAAAGAGAGAGAGACTGAGAGATAGGCCTATACAAATAAATGAGTGAGAAGGAAAGAAAGAATGATATCAAGAGCTCTACAGAGAGAGAAAAATGAGAGAGAGACGGACACACAGAAAGATAGGCATGAATAGAGATATATATCAAAAGACGGAGATACAAAGGGAAAGATGAGACAGAAAGACAAATAGACAGAGAAGGAAAACAAACACAGAGAAAAAAAAGTTGAGAAAGCTACATAGAAACACAAACAGAGAGACAGACAAACAGAGAAACATAGATAAGTAGACATTTTTTTTTTAATATATGACTGTGTTCATATCTAATAAAGATAAAATACAATATTCATCGCCTTAGAGAGAGAAAGAGCAAATCAGACAATCAGACAAACATATTTGGAGACAGATAGAGAAATATTGCTATGTTCATATCTTCTGAAGATGAAATACAATTCTCGTTCTTCCTCTTTCTCCTCCCTCCCCTTACGATTATCCTATATATCTACTTCTTCAAATTGCCTTCTTATTTCATATACGTCACCTTCCTAGTATTTGAATGTTCCTTTATATTACCTTCCAAAGCATTTTCTAAGCATTAGTCATTGATTCAATATTTTCCAAGTAATTTTATGAATAACTTTTGTCTCTTTTTTACTCACCCCCATCTGGGAGCTACCAGCCTTTAGAAATGCAGCCTAGAAATCTAGGTACTTAATCAAAATTCATAATTTTGTATTCAAAGATAAGATATGGGTGATTTCCTATGAGGTAGTTGTGTATTTCCTAGAAATGGCACCGTGCAACACATTTGCAAACACATGATGTGCATACAGAAAGAAAACCTTGCTTTGATTCAGAGGTGTATAAAGGTGCAATTAGGTTTAAAGGTATCCTCTCCTTGAGGCATGAACGTGCATGAAAATCCATATTTTATTGTTCGAAACAGACTTGAAATGAAATACTCCGAAAAATTTGCTTTGCCCAATTTATCGTGGGCCCGGCAGCCGCTGAGCAGCGCCAGATCGACGAGGCTCTATCCCTTTGATCGTTGAACGCCAAACAGGGTAGCAGCACCTCCCATCTTTTAACGTCTTTTGGTCTGACGCGATTGGGGTTTGAACCCCCGACATCCGGTGAGGCATGTAATGCATGTAACGCGTATGGATCGCTGATCTCAGACACGTAGTCAATGTGAACAGGGATATCCTTCAACTTTTGATTATAGATAATGCATGCATGTTTTGTAAAGCAGTCTGAAATTTGTGACAATTACAAATTTTCTTTGTGATAGTTAATTGGTAGATATCTTCTCCCCTTTTTAAAATATTCATCATTCACCCCCATCATTCACCCCATCTTTAAAGCTAAATGACAGTAGTTGTAGTAAAATACTGATTTTGTGAGAAAGTCTGTAAAACCAAGGTTAAGTATTGATATATCATCATGGATCTAAATCTGGTACAGTTACATAAACCGAACTTTGTGAAATCATATCTAAGCTAAAAAAACGATCACACTGAAGATCGCCAACACAGATAGGCACAGTGGGACAGTGTATTATTTTTGCTGGAATAAAGACCCGACGGAAGTGACAGAATCCGCGCTTATTTTGCTCATTTCTCAGCAATTACACAATTTCTTCCAGAATCCTTTGGTACATATTTTTTATTCATACAAACAGACACTTTGGCGATCATTATATTAAATTCTGTAAAAAGTCATTTTGAGATCGTCCCCACAACTGGAATTTATCTTTAACCCAATTCCCTGTAGAAATAAATAGGTAATGTAGAGTTTTCGCCCCACTACGCCTCATTTTACTTTCATAATCTAATCAAATACCCCCTGTCACAGCCGAGAAGACTTCATTTGGAATGTAACATGTATTATCTTGTCAAATTGTAACAGCAGTGCAATGAATATATGCTAATCCACGCCACGAGGCATCGACGACAAGACAGTCTCCGACATGAAAAATTCATCTAAGGGTTTAGCCCTGTTCAATCCGACATACAAAACAGAGCAAGGGATCATCGGCCGTTACTTCTACGGATGAAATCAGTGTCACAGACACTTCTCAAATTGGCAAAATCAATTAAATTTCCGAGGGGATACTGTTCATAAGCTTAACCAAATGTCCGTTAGTCATAATTAGTTACGGATAACAGATGTCATTTGGCATGGATCTATCCTTTTTTAGATGAAAGTTCTCAACGCTTTCTCATTAATTCCTTGCCCCATTTTCCTGATCACATAATCAATAATTCACAACCTAAAACCCTTAAACATGTCAGAGAAGTTGCAGCTTTACATAAGTATCATAGAGTGCCTACTTCTGGAGAGAAATCTTATGGAGTGCCAAATGTTGACTTTGGCTTACTAAAAGCTAATTGAATAATGCGATTTCCACCCCTGTACTTTCTCTTCTTCTGTTTTGTATTATAAACTATATGAAACAGACATTAGCAATCAGCATAGAATTAAATGATTTAACTTTTTAACTGTTCTTCATTGCAGGACTCATACAATCATAAGTATGAAAATAATCTAGACATTGCTAACAAAGTTCAGCATCCTTTAATTAAAGGCGAATTTGACACTAATATGAAGTTGTTTTTAATAAAAGCAGAAAAAATGAGATACACATATTGATAAAAAAAATTGGCAAATATCCATCAAAATTAACATAGTTATGGAATTTCAAAGTTTTGATTCTGTGACATCACATATAATAATATAATAATATAGGATTTGTATAGCGCACGTATCCACACAGCTAGGTGCTCAAGGAGCTCCTATATTACCTCGGCTAAGCTAGTCTACCAATTCTGGTGCGCACAGCTTTTTGAGGAATTACTTCCTGCCGGTACCCATTTACCTCACTCGGGTCGAGTGCAGCAGTGTGGATAAATTTCTTGCTGAAGGAAAACACGCCATGGCTAGGATTTGAACCCACGACCCTCTGTTTAAAAGGCAAGAGTCAGTACCACAAGACCACGACGCAGTCGGACGCACCCACGACAATGTATGAGTAGCTCCCTTAGACCTATTATCTTGTGATATAAATTCTACAAAAAGTTTTCCTCTACAAATTGTAAGGGGTTAACCTGTGCATACCATAATTCAACAGACACATCATTAATGCTTTTATGGCTGAACAAAAATTTGGTCTTGTGGTCAATTTATAGAAATTAACATCTCAAGTTGTCTCCAAATTCAGAGAATATTTTACAGATTCATAAAGGTGGGAGGCGTTGTCAGTCTTTGCAGGAGGGATACAAAGGGCAAACTCTGGGGTCAATGTTGAAAGAGACAGCAGTTCAATATACTTTTCTTTTACTCGCAGCTCATATTATACATGTAAATAATTATCTTCAATTCCCGCTCTCCTTCCCCCCACCCTCTCTCTCTAGCATCTCTCCTTGTCTGTCTCTCTCTCTATCTCCATCTCCCCCTCCCCCCCCCCTCACTCTCTCCTTCTCAATTCCCTTTTCTCTATTTCTTTTTCAATCTACCTATCTTTAATGAATGCCAAGGCCAATTTGCTCTCATCTTCCCCATCTTGTGATAAATGCACTGCTAGAAAAGATCGCGGAGCAGTGATGGTTAATTTACCCCCTAAATTAGGTTAGAAAAATCCCTCTATCTAACCCATCGTGAAGTACAAGAGATAACGTCGTCGGTTTCCTCCGTAATTTACACGACCATGAATCACATCAAAACAAAGAAAGTGATGAACATGCTCTCTTTACTCAAAAGGTGTGGCCCTCACAGATACCTTACATTTCAAACTTGAAAGACAGAACCTGGGGCCCGTCTTACAAAGAGTTACGATTGATCCGATCAATCGCAACTATGGAAAGCAAGCATATAAAATCTAAAATGCATGATTGTTCAAAATATTTTCTAGAAATTATGTATATTCATAAATTCATTGTTTTCTTGACAATTCAGTGTGTTCCCCATTGTATACAAAGGACATTTTGCAAATTTCCTGTAGAAAAAAATTATAGAAAATTATCCATAGTAACAATTGATTGGATCAATCACAACTCTTTGTAAGACGGGGCCCTGGACTGAAATCATACTCTTTCAAAAATGTTTTTAATCAACCCAAAAGTTGGTTAAAATATGAACTGATCAACTGTTCATATTTTATATATATATATTTAATTTTTTTTTAAAGCAGATGGGTGCAGATTTAAATCAAATTGTAGGTTCATTAAACATTTTTCGAGAGTGTATATTGCGGAGAAAATGTTTATCAAAATGTTACCTGAAACCAGTACAGCCTATTAAACAATAATAAAAAATAATATTAAAAAAAGTCTCCCATGATAATATGAACCATATAACCAGATGAACTATTTGCATTGTAAGCACCTGTTCAAATTTTAAACAATGTTCTCACTGTATAAAATTAGAGATGAACCGTAATAACTTAATGTGTGTATAGGATAGCATTGGGGGCTATTGCTCTATTAGTTCAGTTTTATTGCATTTGTCATATGAGATCATATCAACTGGTTATTATGCCCTTCTGCACTTCTTCTTTCATTTTTAGTCATAATTACCTAAAATCATTATCATTTACTTGTTAGAAAAAATAAACATATATTTGTGAATGCACGTGCATAAAAACATTAAAAATAACTGATGTTTCCACCTTAAAAGATGTCAATAATGACAAATAACAATGATCATGAGAATAGATATATGAGAGTTCTAATTGAAAAATAAAATGAAATAAAATCCATGCCATAAAGATTATTTTATCCTCAAAACCACTATCGTGAAATCCACTCAGTATTGCATCTTTCCAATTACATACATGCTGCAAGTGTGCATAGTCCCCACTAGCGTACCTGAGGGGGGGTGGCAGGGGGGGGGGGGCAGTCGAGACACAACTCATGCAGGGGACGTACCCCTGCCCCCCTTGACGAGTCACAACTGATCCATTTGTAATGTAAAAGTGCAATAAAAACAGACGTGTGCCCCTCTTTCGAACCTGAAGACTTTTTTTTTTGCTTGTAAATTTTTTTTCGGGTAAGAAATCCTTTATTTTTGGTTGAAGACTTTTTTTTTTTTTACCTTGTTTAATTTTTTCGAGGACGAAATATCCTCCAAAAAATTTGCCCCCCCCCCTTTGGAAAATCCTAGGTATGCCACTGATAGTCCCATATGTATAATTGGGTGTGAGTGGGTTAAGGTCAAGTTCAAAAGGTTATGGTGTCCTTAACGATGATAATTCAATTGGGTAGGGGGATTAGGAGCGGAATACAGGTGACTGTAGCAATTAAGATTGGAACAATTCAAACAGCTACGCTCAATGACAACGCATTTACCAAAAATTGCATCAAGAACATAGGAGGTATACTGAGAAAGTGATGTCATGTGCAATATTTAACACCGGTCCACATTCAAATTTCTTTCTACAACATGATTATTGCTTTGACTAACGTCAGGGGGTGACTAAAAAAAAGAGATATGATCAGTTTAAGTGAGATCAAATCAATGTTATGAGATTTACAAATAGCCACTGATAAGTGAAGTTCATTTCAGCTATAGCAGTCAGATTTTCAGATTATATTGAAAGAAGGACAACATAAAGCGGGAATGCCCTCTAGTCTTATAAGTATTCATAGCCAGGGTACTATTGTACTACAAGGAATCATTATTGATTAAATATATATTTCTCTCATCAACTAACAAAGTGAGAATGAACTCTAAACAAAATCTCACAAAACTTGTTTACAATTCCCGGTGAAGCAAGAGGAATTTTGCCTGGGAGATGTCACGCAAATTGGCGAGAATTTGATCAGACACAGAAAAGCCAGTGACGCATCCCTAAATTGAAATGGATGACCTTGTGGTGAAGCCAGAATTTCTGACAACTTTTCTTGCGCAAAAAAACGTGAATGAAGTCCAGGGGTCAGATAGTATAAGAGAAAGAGAGAGAGAGAAATGAGAGAAATTGGGGGGGGGGGTAATGATCAGATGAGTGGAATATTGGCCCTAACGAGTGGAATATTTCTGGTATTCCATGAAATAAGCCATCCAATATAATTATTATCATCTATCCCACCCCCCCCCCAAAAAAAAAAAAAAAAGAGGGAGAAATTTGGTTGAACAAGTCATATCACTTATCACATTATGGCATCATCACTTCATTAGGATAAATTTTGTCGTTGACATGCGACTTACATGTAGTTCATTATGACGTCAGTGACATTGTGCTTTCTATGCTGCGCATTGCATGGCTTTCGTTGTTGTACGCATTGTATATTTCACGCATTCCCGCATGCGCACTAGACTGTTGAATACTGTCTCATATTCAATGGCAAATTTTGTATAGGAGCTTATGGAATATTAGTCGGATTTCGGTCCTTTTTAGGGCTACGCTCTGATACTTCACGGGCAATTGATGCAGACCAAAATACGCATTTTTAATGCATCGCTAAAACGCTCTACATAGATAATAATAATATACAGTTCTTGTATAGCGCATATCACAATTATGAATAATGTCTCTATGCGCTTCCAAAGGACTTGGATACTATAGATGATAATAAAAATTATATGTGTTGGATATTCCATAACATTAATTCATTATTTCTCTATATAGGTTTAGGCTGGATAGGTTCGCTTTAGCCGAAGTGGCTATTATTCCGGTTCCATGACATTTGCTCCGGCGTCAACTGCTCCGATGTAAAGTCTGCACGTTAAGCCAAACCTAAAACCTAACCTCCAAAACTATTAAACCCTAATCCTAATCTTTTCATTATTCTGACCAAAAAAGTCTATTACACTCCTAACCCCAACCCTATGACCTCTGACATATTAGGACCGGAGCAAATGTCGCAGGAGCAAATGTTGTGTCACCGTTTTTCCAAGGGGTCCAGAAAATGAATAAATATAGGAAAATTGAAAACAATGCGGAAAAATAATTAATCCATGCCATGCATGATATAGTTGAACAGATAAAAGGAAAAGTATACAACAAAAAGTTATTTCAAGGTATAAACAAATAAGAAAGGCAGAGAAGAAGCAGCAAATCAGAAATTCGTTCTCTCTCTAAAAAAAGTTTTATTACAAATTTGTTTTGACAAGAAGAGGACAAGACAGATAGAGGGGGTGGATGCTGATGAAGAATTAGAAAATAACACTTGGAAGAAAAGTTGAGCATGAGACAATTATAAAAGAACTTAAAGCATATATGAGTTTTTCCTTTTGATTTGATTTTATCTATAGTGAAGTAATGAATATGTATGTTCATGTTTTTCCTGTATTTTCATATTTATATCAAATGTAAACAATATTGGATCAATAAAATCATATCAATTACAAAACAAATAAGCTTTTCCTAAATAAAGAGGGAGGGAGAGAAAGGGAGAAGGAGACAGACAGACAGACATAGGGAGGGGAGGGGGCAAAGGGGAAAGAGAGAGGGGGTTTGGAAAGAACTATAGGTTGAAGGAGGGCAGAACGTGTCTTAAGCCAACTGTGCAGCGATGAAAGCTTCAGGATTTTTTTGCCAAATCCTGATGGCTAAAGAACCCATGTTGGGAGGACGGCCATGTGCCTCTGAAGAAGCTCAAGATTTGAGGTACTTTGAAGTCGTTGAACTCCAGTTTCATCCAATCACGAAGCAGGGATTTTTAGAGGGAAAGGGGAAAAAAAGGAGAGACCTTGGATGCTAAACTGTTAGATGATAGCGATACGGAAGATCGACATGTGTAGTGATATAAGTTACCAAATGCAGATGTAGATGAAGAAAGTGGTTTTGGAGAGGAAATCCTACATATGTATGATGTTGGCCAACACCCGCAAGTTCATTAACACCCAAGGCTTTACATCCAAAAGTTTCGAAGAATATTTTCGGAAATGGGGGATTAGCCCCGACATAGCTGGAGGCAGTTTGCCGACCTTGTTTTCAAAGACTTTCAGGTATTAAAAAAAAAAAACATCACTTTCATTTAAATTTGTTATCCTACCATTCTATTCAAATTGGCCATACAATACACCAAATAAAATAGTAAAGTACTCCATTACTTTTGATCTGTGTCATTAAATGAAAACTTCACTATCTGCCACATGCTTAAGAAACCGTCCCACATTGAATGAAAATACAGCTTGAAAAACTGCAGTTGACTTCTAATTATGTTGACAACATATTCAAGGAAATATAAGAGCCTCAAACTATGTCAGTTTTGGATTAAAAAAATAAACATTTGAATACACTGTAGACTGAAAACTCACTATAGACATTACTCTTGATCAAACAAGGATATATTCAATTTGGAATTGACAAACAGCTTACAGTGAAAGGTTTGGGACACTACTTTTTATTTTATTTCATTAATATGGAAATGGTTACAATTTAAAAAAACACACACACACAAACTTGTCCATCTAGATTCATACCATTGATCCTAATACCTTGGTCACATTTGTTCTACGGCGGCCGTACGGCGAGTCGAAAACAGTCGTTTTATTCATTTTATACAAACCACCTCTATGTAGCTGGTACAAAAAAATGTTAAAACGGCTGTTTTCGACTCGCCGTATGGCCGCCGTAGAACAAATGTGACCAAGGTATTACCGACCCTAGGAAATGCATTTGCCATACATTTTATGCAACATTTACCAATGAAATTAAACGACCTACTAAATGCTTTGTGTACATCATACATTGATTACACATTGACCATTGTACAATGATGACCTTCAAAATGTATACAATCCAACCAGTGACCAATGACCTTTAGTGACCTTCAAAATACTTTGACCATACATTGAGTACACACTGAATACACACTGGTCATTGACCATTGATGACCGATGATGCATTGAACTTATATTGAATATGCACTAACTGATGATCTTTAATTACATTGACAATGCATCAACAGTACCTAAAATACACAAAGATCAATGATGTTATATGACCTCATGAACTGACCACTCAATGAAATGGATGGAGTATATAAGTTAACCACTGACCGCAATATCATTGACCACTGAATGCATTGAATGGATGATAGACACTAACAATAAATGATCTTGAAAACATAGAGGAAGCTCATCCCGAATACATTGAACTAGAGTACAAACTGACCAATGACCTCCTAGATGACCATAAGAATACACAATATTGAAAATAAATAACATTGAATAAACAGTCACCAAAGTCAATTAATGACATTGAATAAGTACTGACTACTAACACTAAATGACCATAAATACACCCCAATGATGGAAGGAATGACCTAGATTACAGTGACCACTGGCTCTAAACATGGACCTAATAGGTCCATGCTCTAAATGACCTTTATTACGCAACAACCGCAGGATGTGTAACCTTGAAACCCACTCAAACCAACCATCATTGACCTTGAATAGAAGGTAAACAACCCAAACTAAAAGTCCATTTCTGATCCTGCTGATGCGCAACATGGCACACTTTAATTTAGCGTGGACAATGAGCACGCAAGCGGCAGACCTTGCCGCACCAACAGAGCTCGTACAAAGCACAGGGGGGCCGGGAAGCTCAGGTATAAACGGGAGCGCCGAAGTACAGTGAACCGCTCACGCAATGTCAGTGACATTGACATGCACTCTTAATGTTCAAACACACCAGCCAGAGACGACTGATTAGGTAAACACGGCCCTATATTCTGATCATGATATATTATTGGCTAATTAAGTGGAAGATGGGGGAGGGACGCATTGATTCATGTGATCTGAATGTAGAGCATCAACGTCAAAAGGGCGCAGTATCTGGAACAAAAGCGACAAGGACGACGAGATGAATAAACCCAGTCACCTGTTAAGGTCGAGATAAACATCTCCAGGGGGGGGCTAGTCAAGCGGAGAAATTGCTATGCAGGACTTAAAAGGCTGCCGCATTATCAAAATTAACACATCTTCCTAATTGCATTCATATTGTTTCAATGCATGGTCTTGAAATTTTTCTCTTCCCCGCAGTACGTGGGAATGGAAATTGCCTGTGGTAATAATACCCTGGTCACATTTGCTCTATATATTTGCTTTTACACAAACCACCTATATATAGCAGGTACAAAAAAATGTTAAAACTGCTGTTTTCGACTTGCCGTACGGCCGCCGTTGAGCAAATGTGACCAAGGTATAAGGGTGAAGGATGATTTTTTTCGATAGATCATCAATCTAAATGTTAAAACAAACTGCTCTCACACTTGCATGTCTAGTTGTTTACCATTAATATATGGCTACGTAGCTGGGATAAACCAACATATCTACATTATGTATCTACTTTTACTTCATGCCATATGAAAATAGTTGGTCAATTTATTCATGAATTATTTTCATCAAATCAAAATTTCACGATTGCCATTCCAATGACAAAAAATGTATAAAAAAAAAACAAAGTATCTTTCAAATAGGCTTACTCATATTTTATAATGAAATTAAAATTTTGCACAAAACAAATATGAAATAGAAAACTAGCTGAAGGAGAAGGTTTTTACTTTATGCCTGAATGATAACACACTTCTTGATCATCATGGAAGAGAAGAAAGTACAAAATTATCTTTAAAAAAGGCAAAGCTAAACCAATTTTGGTATAAAAAGCAATGATATTCTGCATGATGGAAGGTCTATGTGAAAGAAAGCGAGTGACTCTACAGTACACTGTAAAGGCTTTTTTATGCAATGTTGTTTACTATTATGAACTTTACATTAGCTGTCACGTGAACACTTTAAACAAGTGTTTAATTTTCAAACAATCATGCTTAATTCATTGAAGATTAAATATTAGAGATTAGATTAAACTTTGTTGTTTAAGATCTTAAAACCTTATTTACCGGTAAATTTTTAAACAACTAATGTAAAGTTAATATAGTAAAAAAAGCATTACAAAGACATTTCATCAGCATTTTTTTTCTGTGAATAGGAGAGAAAGGGAATGACTATTTCTTTTGTAAATTTTAAAGAAATATGATAAGGTCAAACACAAAATAGGTTTATTGGGTACAGCGGTCGTTTCGCAGGCAAAAGTACAAAGGTTGAAAATCACGGTGAGTGCTGTTCAAGGTCTGTTACTGTAGACTATCAAAGTTGAAAGCCCTTGGATGAATAGTCTTGTGCTTTTTTCATATATTGCGCTCAAGGCCGCAGCGCTGTCTCATAAAAAAAAACACACACCTGAAGTCTGATGAAGTCTGATAAATAAAACAGCTTGCCACATGAGTGAATGTGTTCATAAAGAGCCCCCCTCTCTCTATCTCTCTCCTATGCAACTTATGCATTAGTGTAGGTCAACTGCTGATGGAGGGAAGGGGTGGTTATTGGAACGCTGGAGCCCCCCCCCCCCCCCACACACACACACACACACACATACACATGCACACATTTATTTACTAATTTTTTAAAGAATAAATGAAAGAATGAAGAAATAAATGAATAAATAAATAAATAAATAAAAAATAAAATAAAAATAAATAAATAAATAGTTAATTAAACAAACAAATGAATAAATAAATTGATTAATAAAGCACAAAAAAGCAAAAATAAAAGGAGTTATTTACAATCAACAGTAATATATTTTTTGCCATTTTAATGATTTTTCTTTTTACTTATTCTTAATTTTTTTTTATCTGACTGATCTGACTTTTTTCTCATACATTTAATCTATGTCTGTATTAATGTCTCAACTAATAAAAAAAAATGGGCTGCTGATTCTGACTTCTATTCTCAATATTTTTTTGTTTTTTCCTCTCCCCGTCTCTCTCCTTCCGTCTCCCCATCTTCTCCCCACTTGTCTCTCTCTCTCTCTCTCCTTTTCTCATCCTTACCCACCCCCCCCCCCCCCCCCCCACTGCCTCTCTCTCCCTCTTATTACTATTCATTGCAAAGAAATGTTTCAAATGTACAGAAAAACAAATCATTACCACAAACCAAAAAGGTAAATTGGGGCATGCATAAATGCTTCAAAACACATGAATATTCATTTATCACATGATAAAAGCTGTTCAAACCACAGTTATAGCAGTGAATACAATGTGATAGTAAGAATATCTTACCACAGTTTTGATAAGACCAAACACCAAGGTTGCCTTCATGGAACATGTGAGCTCTTAAAAAATAGCTTTTTCACTGTATAGCTGAAAAAGTTGTTTAGATAATGCTCCATTTCAATCAAACTACAATGGAGTAACTGTATTGCATTCCTTCTGGGGCTAAAACTGATAAAGGAATACAAAATAAAAAATATGAAATTTGATATTTGTATTACTCATATCATATCAAGCTTTGTTTTGCTACAGAGCTAAAATGAATAAAAGTAATATGAAAACCAAATAAGACAAACTAAAAATATTAGTATTGTTAATATCACATTGAAGGGTGTTTTTTTTACTACTTCACTGAAGAGGAAATATAAATAACCAAATAAGAAAAAAAAATGTATATATATTTTTGTTTGTTTATATTATATCAAATTTTTCTTGGTTGCAGAGCTGAAATAAATAAATTGTGTATGAATACCAAATAAGAAATATCAAATGAAAATAAATATTTGTTTATTTGTTCAAATTATATCACATTCAATTAAGATACGGCACTGAAATTGAAGCCAACATGAACATTAAATAATGAAAATATAATAAACTAAATATTTGTCTGTTCATTTCTATCATATCAAATCTATTCTAGCTACAGAGCTAAAATGATGAATGCCAAATAAGAAATTAAAATAGAAATAGATATCGTAAGTATTAATATTGTATCAAGCATTTTAAACGATTCTGTAAAAATAGCCCCTAGAATTAACAACAAATATACACATGATATCGGGCTAGTCTGCAGGCACAGACCCTGATTGAAACTTTGATCAACAAGTGGGTCTTCACGCATGACTAACAAATATAAGACTTGCTGTTTCAATTTCAGTCGGCAAGTCATGATTATAAGCCTGTTCTCGGTTGTAAACTGCGCACGAGCAGAAGAAGGTCATTGGAGACAACCATAAAGGTGGCTTTAAAATTCACTGACATAGGCATTTGTGATTTGATGATTATTCATGTATTCCTTTCAAAATATTTATCACATCCAAGCTGAAGAGTAATAAATAGAGCCTTCATAATCACTGGTATTTGACAGTAGCCTAAACAATAGTCAAATGTGCCAAAGGCAGACAATAAAACAGATTTCCAAACTTTATCCCTGATGTACTATTCTAGTCACCTGGTCTATACAATGCCTTTTGTTCTTAGAATTTGAATACTCTACCGTAAAGCTTACGCAACATCAACATTTGAAAATGATAGTGCTTATCCTAATGAAAAATCACAAAGGTCATTTGAGAAAAGTTGATCATGAGCTAACCGTGAACTGGCTTATTGGCTATGCATTCAGGTCACTTAACTTTTAATACAGTGAAGGGTTTGCAGATCAGACTAATACAAGACTGGGGTAAATTAAACACCAGAGCGTTATAGTGCCTACAAACACTACAATAAATAACATCACTAAATCAAGCTGTAGTTAATTTTGATACTTCCAACCTTGTACACCATATCAAATACATCCTAATTAATTACAACACAGATATCCAAAATGAGCAAATACTAATCCCGCTCTTAATTGGTAATGATCATGGGTAAGGTCAAACACTATCAGATCACATACCAATAAAACCAAAGACTTTCAGCCCCCACCCTATCCCTTCATTCTGCAAACATTAATTCTGAAATTAACATTATTTTCTCATTAATTGTAGCTTAATCATGAAATATGAACTTCAATATCCCGCTATGTGAGGAGAAACACCCCTACTGTTTTCAAATTTTGAATTATTTTAGGATTAACATGCCCGGTCAGACATGCAAAAGATACATCTGTGTTCTAACTTGATGAATAGAATAATTCACTCAGGGCCAGGGCAGGGGAAAAAATTACATGGCGGCTCTGGGCGATATCACCCATGAAATGCTTTTAAAAAAAGCCCTGGGGCCCCGTCTTACAAAGAGTTACGATTGATCCGATCAATCGCAACTTCAACCAGCAACGTCAACATCTATTATGCATGTTTGTTCAAAATATTTTCTAGCTATGATGTATCCTCATGCATTCATTGTTTTCTTGATAATTCACTGCGCTTCTCTTTGCATACAGAGGACATTGTACAAATTTTTCGTAGAAAAAGATTATGACACTGATGGATTTCCATAGAGTTACGATTGATCAGATCAATCGTAACTCTTTGTAAGACGGAGCCCTGGATAATTAAAAGGGAGCCCTTGAAAATTCCCATTCATCGCAATGTTGAAGCTAATCCAATGTTGCAGATTTACGTAGGAAGTTGTGAAAAGTAGCCCCAGAAAATAAAATAAAATTTTGTTTGCCTGAGCTAGGGCCACCAAGCATGGATGCCTTATTGATTGGCCCCATAGCCCCAATCTTGGGCCTTAGATATTTTATCCCAATTTCTGGTGGCCTTCCCCTTAAAATATTGAATTTTAAGGCCCATACGTATACTACAGGTGAAGAAAATAAAATGCCAATTATGCTATGCTATACATTGCTGGTATTGCTCCAATGAATAAGAAACTTGTAAAACTATTAAAGGAGAATGAAACCCTTGAAACCAGCTGAATCCATATCAAAGAGAAAAATCAAAGAAACATATTGTTGAAAGTTTGAGGAAGATTGAATGAATAATAAGAAAGTTATGAGCATTTGAATATTGAGATCACTAATGCCATGTAGATCCTCCCATTGGCAATGCGACCAAGATCTGTGATGTCACACACGTACAACTCCCTCATTACTTTAGTACTTATTTCACTTATATTCTCACTTTTATAGAGTCTATCACAAGGTGAGGTGTTCTTTTTATGAGAGGACAAGTACAGAGGTTTCACAACATTATATCATTGATGAATCGTTTGTCATATGATTAGAATGAGCAAAAAGAGATGTTTTGGGGTATATTTTCAGTGTCCAAAAGGGGAGAGTTGTTCATCTGTGACATCATAGATCTTGGTCGCATTGCCAATGGGATGATCTCCATAGAATTAGTGATCTCGACATTCAAATGCTCATAACTCTTCTATTGCTAGTCCTATTTTACTCAAACTTTTGTTGATCATATTCTTTGATTTTTCTGCTTTCACAAAAGCTAACTTGCTCCAAGGGTTTCATTCTCCTTTAAGAAAAGCAATTCTCAATGGTTTGTGGGCAACCAAAAATGACAATGATTTGCAGGTATATAGACAGATGAAAAAATATTTAAAATAGTGTGGTTAAGGTTATTATTCATGGCTTCTCCATCTTTCTTCGCAAACCTAAGATAAATGAAATAATACATCTTAGAAAATATTTATTTATTTATGCTTTATTGCACTGCATATACTTATTTACAGTTTCACCTTCCGAAAAATGCATTTCTACATGTTACATTACAATTTGCAATTCCAAACATGTACATGGATGAGTTGAAACAATAGTTCACTATCTTAATAATAGAGATAAATAAAGAGAGAGAGAGAGAACAAGAGAAAAGGAGAAAGAGGAAGTGGAAAAAGAAAGCGAAAGAGAGCAAGATGTAGTATATACATAAATTTACGGGAATGAGAAAGAGTGGGGAGAATATGAGGCAACAAGAGAAAGAATGAGAAACGAGAGAGAAAGAGAGGGGAACAGGGAGAGGTACTTTAATATTCATTAACATTTTACCAAAGAATCCCATTAGTTCAAATCGCCTTGCCTCTGCTTTCCCAGTTTCCAGTGATACAAGGTCATGCTCAAAAGCAACAAATAATCATCAGGCTTAATTTTCATTTCATCTTGCTTTTTTTAATTTTCTGCTCTGTTAAACCCTGTTCGCACTCGACCACAGAGGACATTCACACTGGAAAATGAGAGGCGTAATAGAAGCTTGCCTCTGTTTCGCTTGTATTGGTACGTTGGTGAGTGCGTGCAGCTGCAGTGTTTTTCTTATCCATGTTTGTTAAAGGAAAAATCTAAATCCTATGAATTTAGATTTTTTTTTTAATGGGAAAATAAACAAAAAATCATATTTGAGCCTGGTTAGTTGAGAGTGCATATTATCCATCAGAAAATGTACATTTCTTTGATTTGTATTTTAATGAGAAACTATGCCAACAATATTCCTGTATTTCTCTTAACACTTATATCCTTCATTGTAAACTATTAAGACATCCAATATTAGTTGTCACTTAACTTTTTGGGGGCTTCTAAATTTAGAATTTCTTTACATGTGTCTGAATCTGTGACCAAAAATTAAATCATGCTAAAGTAAAAAAAAAAATCACACTTAGCCATATAAATCCAAACTAACTGTGTCTTCTTCTTTCAAATGTTAGGAATAATTGTACATATCAATCAAATATCAGACTGTAATATGTATTGTAAATAAGAAAATGATTTGTTGATGGTGACGTGATATTAAGATTTAAAACATATAATAGAAAGCAATCAACACTTATTTGCATAATTATTAGGGAATTGAAAGACCACTCACTCCATGACAGATATCCAATTTTAAAATAAAACTGTTCATCCTTGAAGGGCAAGTCTGCTCTAACAAAAAGCCAATTTAAATAGAATGGGAAAAGTCCTGCAGGCATAAAACTTAAAAAAAAAGAAGATGTATTCACAAACACATCCTACACTACGTAAATTCATATTGCATTATCAGACACTTAACTTTTTATATTTATTCATACTTGTAGGCCCTATTCTATAAACTGTTAAATTTCTTTCTTTTTTTAATATTCATAAATAGTTTCACCAATAACTCTTATATTATTTCCTTCATTTGCATATTTCAAAACAAATAGAATTTGATCTGTCAATTTTTTCAAAACTCAAATCTTTCTTTAAACCAGAGAACAAAGTAAATAAGAGCTTCAACCGACCAGGCCCATACAAAAAGCATTCAACCAGATTGTATGGCGTGTCAGTCACTATTTGTTTTTATCTCTATTTTTGTTATAATTTCGCTTGTTCTTTCAATTTCTCGACTTTAATTCACCCGGTCTCCGGTTCATGGTCACCTTTAGCAAATAAAAATATCATACCCTGAAAATTAGTCTTTTTGATAAAAAGGGTACCGACTCAAATATGCTAGAAGGCACTGCTCAGAATATGGGAGAAAACCACTTTATAATTTGGGTTTTCTAGCATTACAGTTGAATAATTTCATTTTTTTTTATGAAACACCAGCTGATTTTACCGTGGTCGAAACGGTATTTCTATAGCTCTAGTGTCAAGTTGTGGGAGTAATTCCAAAGAAAGAGAAAGAAAACAAGTCAATTTCATAGAAAAATAAAATAATTATCATTACTTATGGGAGTTGTAAAAATTCATTTCCTTGTCAAAAAGAAAGAAAATGAAGTAAGCAAAAGAACAGTCAATGTAAACAGAAAATGAGGGGAAAGTAGGGAGGGACAGAGAGAAAAATAGAAAAAATATGGATATGAAAAAAAGGTGAGGGAGAGAAAGCCAGAAGGAAAGAGGAAGATAATACCAAGAAGAATAGAGATAGCCAGTCAAATAGGCAGTAAAAAAAGAAGGTAAAAGAATAAAAGTGTGAAACAGGCATCGAGAGAAAGACAAAAAAAAAAAAAAATCAAAATCAAAACACAGAGGTAACGGTAAACATTCCTTTTAAAAAAATCAATATTTGTCCTTATTTAAAGTAGGGAGTAGGAATGCAATAAAATGGTGGGGAGGAAGAAAAATCCAGGACAATTCTTGATTGGACAGGTAATGACAGACAAAAGGAGAACACAACCTGCTGTAGATGTAGCGCTCTAGAGACGGAGAATTGGAACAGTTTCCTAAAGTAGCCTCCTTGTCTTGTGGGGGAGGACTAAATTAACGACAGACTTGACCCACATAAGCTGGTGACCGCTTGCATAACGATGCAATGTGTTCATACTATACAATCCTTCTTCAGCTTGCGAGCCTGTTCTGTGTTCACATAATTTACATCCTACCACTGGAGTAACAATCTGATATGCTTTTCACATTGCACATATTTTCCTTAACCCTGGGAAATTGGTGGGGCTAACTACTTTCTCTGCCTTCCCTTATATCATTAAATAATGAATGTGTTTGAACATTTATGCTTACACATACATGTATTATCCATCTACCCATCCATCTACTAAACATGTTCACGTTTGCAAAAAACAAAGTGCCTTTGACCTTGTACCAAAGTATCCTTACCCACTCATATTACATTTATTTTAAAAAAAAGAGTCAAACAGTGCTTATAAATTAAATGCATCACTGTCAAGGAAGGATGCATTTCACAAAGCTTTGATGATATTATTTCTTTCATTTTTTTTCTAATCTATCAATTTTCTATTTTCATCTCTATTTTCATTCTGCCTTATTTATCCATTTAATTCTTATCAGATTTTGTTTTGCTAAAATTTGTCAGAAAATAAGATTTAAATTCTATAAATCTAAACAAAAATCTTGCTTTTTTCACTTTCTCATAACTCTTTAGAAATCGTCCCCCACTCCCAATGTTGTGCCTCTTCCAATGCCATAGACCACTGCTCACAGACAT
The DNA here is from genome assembly GCF_037042905.1 of Lytechinus pictus. Classification (NCBI taxonomy): domain Eukaryota; kingdom Metazoa; phylum Echinodermata; class Echinoidea; order Temnopleuroida; family Toxopneustidae; genus Lytechinus; species Lytechinus pictus. Next base: position 29,367,597 of record NC_087248.1, on the reverse strand, counting down.
TACCTCATCTCAACTAATAGCAATACTAGACTGTAATCTATTGACTCTGAAAATATACTAATTAGGGCTGAACCGTTGATCGCAAATTAGATTGCAATTAATCATTCTATATAAATGCATCTATCATAGTGGGAGAAGGAAAAAAATGATCAAAAACTCAATTAAGTCCTAAATATTTCATTTATAAAGATTAAACTGTGCTCCAAATCTAACATGTGTAAGACCAAAAGATATTTGGGCATTTTTATAATTCATTCACTCCTGGATGAGTTCTTCCTCTATACCCCCCCCCCTTCCCTCTCAGGCTCTTTCTCCCCCCCCCCTGCTCCCTTGTTCTTAAGTCTCCCCCTCCCCTTTCTCCCTGCTTCTTCTCACATCTTCTATTCCACCCACACCCTCTCATCCCTCTCCCCTCCTTGTTTATATTTCTGTGATTCTCCTCTTTCTATCTCTATCTCTCTCTCTCTCTTGCTCTTTATCTGTATCTCTCTTTACCTCCTAATAATAATAATGATAGAAGAAAAACCAATGCTTACCTGTATACAGCAAACACAGCAGGGTCAGGTATATGCAAATAAAAAAAGAACAAAAGAACAAAGTTAGTATCACATAATACATGTCTTGATTGTATGTATGAAACATCATCAATAAAGATTTTGTTTACATAATGCATATATGAGTACTAGAGGCTGTTCTCACTCAGTTCCTTAAACTAGTTTAGTGGAAACTAGTTTAGTGGAAACTAGTTTAACGCTAAGTGAGAACGGTCGAAGCGCTCTTGGAAGCGCTCTTCCAAACCAGTTTGGAAGACCACCTCGCGATGTAGTTTTCAAGATCGCTTCGCATCGGAAAAGTGGTTTTAGCGTAAGTGAGGACACAACCGTTCTTCGGGAAGCGATCTTCGCACATTTTGAGCGCGCTACTCCACACGACAGGTGTAGAATGCCTATGCTGCGGTTTCGAATTTCGCGCGAAACGTGTCTCCCCACTGAGAGCGTTTCCATAGCAACAAGAGCGCTATACGTGAAGTGATTTTGAAAACCACTTTCGTGTGATCAAGTGAGAACGCTAGCAAAGCGATCTTCCAAACTGGCTTTCTGAACCGGTTCCCAGTAAACTAGTTTTAGGAACGTAGTGAGAACAGCCTCCTAGTTATTTTAAAATGCAATATAATCGCATGATTTCCATTGAAATTTGGATTCTTTTCCTCATCCGTTTTAAAGACACTCCTAATTATGCTTTCCAATCTTTCTCCTGTCTCTTTCTCTCTCTCTCTTTAAAAAATCTACTAACAAACTACCATATAAAAACTTCATGAAGGCAGGAAATAGGTTTCAACTTGAACTAAAACGTCAAATCTTCTTAAAAAATGTCAAAACGTCTCGACAGAATACTTTCAAGATCTTTAAAAATTGAAAGGCACAATCTGAAATTGGATGTGGAATGCAGGGTTTGCCTTAGTCATACCCCCGTGCCCACCCCATGCACCCCGATGAAGGTTATGTGATGATAAAGAGTTAGACACCGTTCTCACTACCTTCCTAAAGCTAGTTTACTGGAAACTAGTTTAACAGGTAGTGAGAACGGTCAAAGCGATCTTGGAAGCAATCTTCCAAACCGGTTCAGAAAACCCTCTTGCGATGTAGTTTTCAAGATCGCTTTGCCTCGTTAAACTGGCTTTAGCATGAGGACACAACTGTTCTTCGAAAGCAAACTTCACACATTTCGAGCGCGCTACTCTACACACTGTGTGTGAAATGCCTATACTGCATTTTGCACGAAACATGTCACCCAACTGAGAGTGTTTCTATAGCAACAAGACCGCTTTACCTGAAGTGCTTAAAAAAAAACACTTTCGGGTGATCAAATGGGAATGCTAGCAAAGCGATCTTCCAAACTGGTTTCCTGAACCAGTTTCCAGTAGTAAACCAGTTTTAGAAAGTATAATGAGAACGGTGTCTTAGTCATACCCCGTGCCCACCCCATGAAGGTTATGTGATGATAAAGAATTAAATCAAACTTGAAATTTGAGGTTAACATGTGGTTGCATCTTTCCTCCAAATCCAAAAAGTCACATGGAGTTAGGAAGTCACCACAAAGTTACCAAAATATCTCGAAATGTTGGGGCAAGATTTGAAATTGAAGTTGAATGGTTAAAGATAATGCTTGATCTTCACAGCACTGGCAAAGAAATGGCAAGTTTGGCATACCAAGGGAAGAGACCTTTCATGAAACACTAAAGTAGTCTTTAGTCAATAATTACCATAGTAACTTTTCAGCCAATCACAATCAAGGAAAGATGTCACGTCAATTACATTCAATTCAATCTTTATCATGCAAATAATTTTTTTTAATCAACATACAAAACAGCATTAAAATATCAGATACTAAATTAATTGCATGGCTTTCCACAAAGGTTATACATGACCTGGGGTCTGTTGCAGAAAGAGTTGCCTTTAAATGCAAGTCACAAAATCAATCGCAAGTCCCAAATGTGCGCTGTTGATTAGTTGAAAATCAAGTTGCGATTGATTTTTAGAGTTGCGATTGATTGCAACTCCTTCTGCAATGGGCCCCGGGGATGGTAGATCTCCAAAACATAGTAAAAAAAATAACAATCACAATAATATATACAAAACAATGGTGTTTCCCCATTTTGAACAAAATATCAAACCACTTGTCAATGTAATATTGATCCTATCAGGTGCGATAGCTCATTCGGTACAGCGGGGGTTTCAGATTCTGGTGACCCAGGTTCGATTCCCACTTGGTGCGCTAATGCCCTTTGGTAACGCATTAATCTGTATTACCGGGTCCCTCGGAGAGGACCTTAAGACGTCGGTGCTCTGGTTGCTTGCTTAGAAGCATTCATGCTTTCTTAGCAATCAGGTTTAAAAAATCACCATTATCATTATTAAGATCAACTGTCAAGTGTTTGAAGTACTATCCTTTCACTAATATTAAAGTGTGGGTTTTATGATTTATAAAATGAATTTTTATAAGTTTAGTTTTATAAAATGATGATATAAGTATCGTATTTTGTTCGTATAATTTACATTACCCAATTTTTGCAAATGTAAGGTCCTTACTTTTGTTCATTTTTGTTTGTTATTGTATTTATGTATTTGTATTTATGTATTTTTTATTTGTATGTGAAAAATGGAAAGAAAAGAAATGAAATAAATCAATAAATCTTAAATCTTAAATGATATAATCTCAGTGTTTAAACTAAGTAAGGCAATCATGAAATTAGCAACATTGAAGAGTGTTTTCCTTCTTCTTTCTCCCTTACAGATCAATTTTCTTCGGGCTTGACCCATTTCCTTGGTCTATATTCCACATCCCTCCCTGCATGTATCCCCCATCACTCATCTCTTATCCGATTGATGCACTGTCTCGTAATCCGAGAGCCACTGACAATTTGCGTAATTGAAGCAACTAATGTTCGACCGCCGAGGTATATATACATATATATATATATATATATATATATATATATATATATATACCGTTCAAGATCGGAGATGTGATTTTTCAACATGTCCAGCATGAGCATGCAAAATGAAGATGCATTTTGGTGAAGAATATTCCTGGAGATTGTGGAGGATCTGAGCAAAGTCACTCTCTGAGATTGATATTGGGAGTGGAGTGGAGTTAACTTTAAATCTATGTATAGAATCATTCCATATATTGAAATGATATGTTCTTTTCATTATTTTGGTTTTCCTTGTTACAATGAAAAGAGCAGTTGGGTGTAGAGGTCCTGACCCTCTCCTTGGAATCAGAGGGTCGTGTGTTCAAATCCCGCCACTGCCTAGCATCCTTTGACAAGGCATCCATCCACACTTTTCCACTCTTCATCCTTGTACTACATGGGAGTGTAGGATGTGTGGAGAATGTGTGATACGGTGTGTGCGGGAATGACTCATTGAATACGGGGACCAGGGTAATAATCTGTAAGCTCTTAGATACGTACAATAAATGTCAATCGAACACTATAAAAAAAACACTGAGTAAAATTTTACCCAATATTGGGTAGAAAGGGAACATGCATGTTTGCTGGGTATCTTTTTTACCCCACACTGGGCAAAATGCAAGTTGTAAATTTCAACGCAAAATTGCGTAAAATTTACAAAATATTTGGTATCAATTTACCGAACTAACATGCATGTTCCCATTTTACCCAATATTGGGTAAACCTTTTTTTAGAGTGTAAGCGCATTGTAACTATTACCAGATTATTATTGTACATTACATTGTTATCATATGTAATTATCTAAAATAAACTTATTCAAAAAAGGCAAGACCCTTGAGGTCATCAAATGAGACTAATAAACGGAAGCAAGAAAACCAATATCCCGAACCCATTAGCCGTTTTGCCTACGTGCGTTTTTCACCATTGTCCATGAAGAAAGATGAAAGCGAGTCGCACTTGAACCAGGCATTGTTTATACAAGCCTTAATCCTGATTAAAACATGATATGTGATTAATGGTAGGTGATTGATCATTAAACACCTCAGCCAGGTGCTTGATATTGATAAGGGTTTGTGAAATTTTTATTGACAGTGAAACAGTGGAAAAGAAAGGGTACATAGCCTTCAAGAGGAAGTTCACCCCGGCAATAAGTTAGTCTTCATGACAACAGGATAAAACTTAAGAGAAAAATATAGGTGAAGGTTTGATAAAACTTTATATAAGAAAAAAGGCAGAGAGCACTTCCATAACCAGGGTTAGGCAGAAAAATTGACCAGTGTGAAAAGGAAAAAAGTAGTACAGGGGAAGTGCAAAGTACAGGGTAAGGAGAATGTAGTGTGAAAAGCCTATCACTCTAAAAAAATATTGGATAAAAAGGCTCCATGAGGGTAATTATGTGTCCAACCAACATTGGGCATTTCTTTTGGGCATTATTATTTATCCAGTGTGATGAAAATTTTGCCCATTCTAAAGTAATTGCTGCTTATTTTTTAACCTTACTGGACAATATGCTTCCAGCATTGGGTAAAATACTGCTCCAAATTGGTTGGACACATAATTACCCTCCTGGCGGTAAAAAAATTTACCCAATAATTTTTTACAGTGTAGTAGTTATTTTCACTGTTTACCTCTAGCTCTGATCCAATCAGATGCAAGGATTTCAGTAGCTTATAACAATTAGTGAAAATCAACAACTATTTGTTTCATGAAAAGCTCCCTATTTCCCAAGTCAATACGATTCAATTTCGATGTGGCATATGCATTTGAAATGATGATGTAGTCCCATATATACAGTAACTTTGCAGGAGTTAATACAAGGCTCAATCAATTTCATTTTTTTATCTGAAATTTTAAAATCAGTTACTCAACAGATCTGTGTATAAACTAAAATTGAGTTTTGTCCTGCATGGGTGAATTTCAAGTCCAAAAATGACAATAAATGTATAAGGTACCAGGATATGTTGAGAATCCATAATGAATATATCATTTAATTTACAAGGACATCATCGAGAACCTGTCAGCAAAATGCTGGTCCACATAAATCATAAAATGCATCATTCTTGTGTATAATTCATGAAAGGTATATTTAAAATAATTATTTCATGAGAAAGTCTTTAAAATCGAGGCTAATTGCCACCATATTATCATAGACCTAAATCTGGTACATTGAAAAAAATCTTATCTTTGTGAAATCATGAAATCTTTGCTGAAAACCGTAAATTCAGATGATCACTATAAACACAAAAAGGCATATGTGGGACAGTGTGTTAATATTGCCTGGAAAAATACCCAACATTTTATGGAATTCAGTACTTATTTCGCTAATTTCTCAGCAATTGCACAGTTTTTCCAAGAGCCATTTGGCACATATTTTTTAATTTTGATATACAAACACTTGGGTAGTCATTTTATTGGATACTATTCAAACTCATTTTGAGATCATTACCACGACTGGCATTTATCTTTAAAGCAGCAAAATCTAAAGATAAGTTAAGAAAACATATGCCTGTTTTTCTTTTGATTTTTTCTTTGTATGCTTGTATTCTAATGTTGTATTCTAATCAAGTAGGCCTACATTGTGTATTGTGCTATTTTACAGCCCCACAATCATCATCATCATCATCACCACCACCACCATCATCAACATCTTTGGCATCATCATCACCACCACCATCACCATCACCACCATCATCATCATCACTGCATACAATACTTTAAAGAGAGAATACCCCAGTTATAGGTCATGTTATCCATCTACTACCTCCCACCCCCTTCTCCCCCCATCCTCATCTCCTTCACTGTCAATTTCAAACTCTATGGATGCCCATGAAATTGACCATTACCCATACTAGCAAAATACTTAACAGTCTTGTCGATTACTCGATTCAGACTTTGCTACATTTTTTCTTAATTTCATATTCTTAGTTAACAATAAAATCATCAAAGTTAAACTGATCCAAGAACATTCTTTGCTCTGTGTTTTTTTTTGTTATTTTACAGATCTGTAAGAACGTTTCTTAAAACACTTGTTTTGGAAAGAAATCAAAGTTTTAAGGATATCTTTCAATTAATAATAATAATAATAATACACAGTTCTTGTATAGCGCATATCACAATTATGAATAATGTCTCTATGCGCTTCCAAAGGACTTGGATATTATTACCCCAGCTGTAGCTTGGCAGCCGCAATTACTAAGATTACAGCGCACACGCATTTCAAGGAATGAATTCCTGCTAGGTACCCATTCACCTCACCTGGGTTGAGTATCAGCTAGAGGGTTTAAGACGCTGTTTTAAATATAATGGAGTTCATATCTCAATTAAAAATATAATGGTATTTTGCAGATCTAATTCAATGCTAGGTTGCCACCATGTACATGTAATATCTAGTAATGCTCCTAAAGAAACTGGTAGAAAATTATATATTTTCAAATAATTAAATTTATCATTCTACAATAAAAAAAAAATCCACAATAATATAAGCAAGGTTATCAACTATAAACCTGATATTTCCTCAACTAAAAAATGAACTTCTATAAACTTCCATGGAGTTACAAATTATTGGTATAGGGTTCTAAAAATGTCCTCCAACCCCCAAAATATCAGGATGATATGGTCTGAATGTCAAGTCTATGGCTAGTGTGTCAAAGGTCGATGGGTTAACAAGGCAGTTGATTTATGGGAAGGCTCCTCAGTGGTAAATGGACAACCCTTCATTGCTGATGACAATCAGTAGAATATGGAGGGCGAGAAAGAGAGCCACGCTAGAATTTGATACAAAGAACTGCATGGAGTCTGGTTTCATAATGACATATATGGTAACTTTGCTGTTTCCATGGTTACAGGGCTCGGGCAGCCAATCACAATCAAGGTTGCCATGGTAATTACAATAATGGTAAAGTTAACATAGTTGGAACTTTTTATGAACCAGGCCCTTGAAATGAGATGGTGAGAGGGGTGGGGGGTATGATTGAGACAGGCGGTGGGAGAGAGTAGGGAGACGGGTAAGGGGAAAAAATGGAAATGCAAGAAGAGGGAAGCAGTGGGACAATGAAGAGGGTCAGAAAGAAAGAAAGAAAGAAAGAAAGAAAGAGAAAGAACAAAGAAAGGTATGGGAAGAGGCAAAAGAGAGATTAATAAAAAAAAACAGAGAGGGGTTGACACACAAGAGGGGGATAAGAAATGGGGGATGGCAATAGATAGAGGCATAAAGAGAGAGAGAGAGGGGGGGTAGAACATATAGAATCCAGGTAAAGGTCAAACCAAGTTCAAGGTCACAGTTTCTTCAAAACTTGGCATTCATAAACAGAGAAGAGACCGAGAGAGAGAGAGAGCAAACAAGAAAGACAGGCATTGTGACCCCTGGAAAAGATATCACAAGGGAAATAAAAGATGGAATTCGCATCTCTCCAAAAATTGGCCCATTTCTGTTTATCACATTCTGGTGTTGTCATGAAAGCATATATCACAAGGGGCCTTCTATAAAAATGAATAGATTCTTTGGTTGAAAAAAATGTAAATTGTTTCTCATTTGCTCAACCATAGAGCTATAGCTATAGCTCCATGGCTCAACCATGGCAATTACACATCAGATGGCATCTTTTATCGGTATGCATATTCATTTTTATCTCATTAATTGTCATACCTATCAAAAATCTAGTAGAGTGTAATAACTCAATATTGACCTTTGATCCCTGAATCATTTGGAGGTAAAAAGTGAATGTCGATTCAATAAATTTCAAGAACCTCAAAGACTTCAGTGGCTTTTGCTTGAATGGTGCACAATTCTTTAAAACACCTGAGATGCTTGTTATCATTATTATTTAAGATATGACCACTGTATTTATTTTATTTTGCTAATAAAGAAAATTAATTGCTGTGCAAGCACTAGAAATTAGAAAGCTTGGATCTGGGGTTGTCATTTTCTTTAAATTTTCAAGCAATCTGCCTAATCCTTCTCATGCTAAGTGTGAATGTAATAATAATTTGGTAATCGATCATTTTTGTTTGGAATGATAATTTTTAGTACACTTTTATCTATGATAAATGCCAAATAAAGTAATCAACATGTTATGTTTGTGATACGAAAAATGTGTCATACTAATAATAAGTCATAATTTGCCCTGGGTAGCCACTTCATTTCTGAAAACTCTTCTCCCAGCGGGCCCTGTTTGTTATCTAATTTGGTGTCATATTAAAGCTATCTGGTGTATTTTTAACACCTGGGGTGTGGTGCTCATAGAACACCAGCTGATATTGTTCTGAACACCGTAGTTTTAAAGTGCGCAAAATCATTTTTCTCATGGATGATCCATGCTGAGAACCTTAGCTTCTCACGCCTCCAAATCATGTTCGACGATAAAATAATAATTTTAATATCTGCATAGAAACTTCCACTGAAGCTGTACTTTTTTAATGATCTCCTATGACATCAATAGTTGTTTATACTTGCTCATAATTTCTGGTATCACCCTAATTCCAGTAAATCGTCCAAACAATTATAGGATATCTTCTTCGTAAAATGGGTCACACTTGTCAGCTAAGGAAAATACTGATCCCTATCTAATGAGGCAGAAAACATTGTCTTTTAACTTCCGTCTTCTTCCAATATATGAAAATGAAATGCAATAACAGGATGATGATGCTGATATTAAGAGACCAGTGTTTATTATGGAGGAAATATAAAGTTTCAGGAATCCTACACCTAAAGAAAACATGGCAAGAGAGTTTTGTTAAAGGTTATACCTTGAAAGATAAGATAGACTGACAGTTTGTATAAGCATTCAAGAAACGTGATCAGAAATTATGTAGAGAGGACGTGAAAGCTATGCTGTTTTCAAACCCATCTGATCACAGAAAACATTGTGTATTTTGCCGCAAAACAAACAAAATTACACAAACTCTTGCAGATATTTCTCAAAATCCACTGGGATGTTGGCAAAGTAGGATCAAATTATAAGAAAGTTAGATGTGAGGTGAAAACAATGTGCATCCTATGTATTGGATTGTCATTTTCATGGCTGGTTTCAAACTACAGGAACTTAATGTGGTTCAGGTGGGCTTGAATGTGTGATAAATAGCATTTGAGGCTTGAAGAAGGGTTACATGACTGTTGCTCCGGCGACAATAGCTCCGCTCTAAATTCCACACGCTAATTGAAAGACCAACTTCAACCCTGGGGTTAAACACTATACCCTACCCTAAAAACCTAACATAAAACCCTATTGCAATCCTAACCCTAAGCCTACACCTTAGATGAAGCCTGGGGCAGTTGTCGCAGGAGCAAAAGTCATGTCACCTGAAGAAGTTCCTGACATTTATGGGTCTTCTTGTGATTGGATGGGTATAAAATATACTTGACTGTGATAGTGGTTGTAATATGTTGAAGATGGTGGTGATACAGAGGGCAGGTGGGGGTAGTACTGGTGGTGGTGGTGCTGCTGCTGCTGAGGAGGTGCCAAAGGTAATTATCAGAAAATTAAAATATAATTATGATGATGAGGAGGAGGATGATGATGGATGGTGATGAAGATGATGATGATGATGAGGAGGAGGAGGATGAGAATGGTGATGATGATGATGATGATGATGACGATGTTGATGATGATAACGATGTTGATGGTGATGATGTTGATGATGATGATGACCCAAAATAACTGATAAGAATACATTTGACTAAAATGTACAATAATATAGTGTTGCCATGGTGATGACGATTATTTAAGTCCAGATTATATGTTGCACTGCATTTACCAAAGTGTGATTCAGTCATTACCATTTTCATTGACCATTAAGATGGTCAATATAAAAGAGAAATAAAACAACATTAGAGGTCAGCTAAAGCAGAAAGACGCATAATCAATATTCTTTTTATCTTATCATTTCTAGTGGGGTGACCCATATGAAATAAGAATTCAATAAAAACAAGAAAATGAAACGAGACTCAGTTGAGCAAGGCCAAAAAAGTACTTCGGGACAAATCCGCTGGGGGTCTTTCCTTTTTACATCTTGTGTTACTCGGCTTTCAAACAGGATAGGAAATCTTGACACGGTTTAATTGTCTAACCTAGATACCGGGCATGATCGTTGGTCGTCGTCGAGAGGAAAGTTAGACAAACAATCAAGGAAAAAAGGGTGGTAGAAAAAAAGCGAGAATTGTGCCAAGGCCGACATCTCAAGCCGTGATGAGTATTTTAATAATCATTTTTTGTCCCATGTTCCCTCTCTCTAATAGTGAGCTTCTTTCACAGGTAATCGTACTTTACAAAGTGCATGTACCATGAGAATACTAGAGGGAATAAAAGAACCATGATCCTTTTTTAATACATATTTTTGTATTTAATTACTTGCAACATGCATTCTTTCAAAATTGGGTCAAAAAAGAATGTCATAATGGAATTTAAGTGCCTATTCAAGAAGAATGTATCTGTATGAAAGGGTCAAACTGTGGTCAGTAACATGAATGAGTGAATGACTTTGAGAGAGATAGCCACGAAATAAACCCAGTTGTATTGAAGAAATCTGAAATAGAAAGAGTGATATGATACTTGTAGTCAGTAATACGTGGTGATCACTAACATGCATGTTATTCACATATCATTGCCACTTGGAAACAGGGCAACTTCTTCCCCTTCTCCTCCTCCCCCACCTTCTCCTTCTTCTCCTTCTCCTCCTTCTTACTTCTCCTTTTCTTTCGTCTCCTTCTCCACATCAAAATCCCTCCTCCCCCTCCTCCCTCTCATCCTCCTTCTCCTCCCCCTCCTTCTCCTTCCCCCTCTCCTCCTTCTCCTCCCCTCCTCCTTCTTCTTCTTCTCCTCCTCCCCTCCTCCTCCTCCCTCTCCTCCTCCTCCTTCTTCTCCTCCTCCCCTCCTCCCCCCTCCTCTCTCTCCTCCCCCTCTCCTCCTCCCCCTCTCCTCCTTCTCCTCCTCCCCCTCTTCCTCCTCCTCCTCCCCTCCTCCTCCTCCTCCCCTCCTCCTCCCCCTCTCCTCCTTCTCCTCCTCCTCCCCCTCCTCCTTCTTCTTCTCCTCCTCCTCCTCCCTCTCCTCCTCACTCTCCTACTTCTTCTCCTCCTCCCCTCCTCCTCCCCCTCCTCCTTCTTTACCCCCTCCTTCTCCTTCTCCTCTTCATTATCCTTCTCCTTATCTTCTTCTTACCATCATTTTTTATCATTGATTTAATCATCATTATAATTGTTATTATTAATATCATCATCATAATTATCACAATCATTATTATTATCATTATAATTATCATTCTTACTTCTTTGAATTGCATTTCTTTTCCCCACTCTCTTGTGATGTCAATCAAAGTCTACGAGCTTAATTAATAAGGCAAAGGTTGAAATAAAAACTATTATGAGATGTTGCTCCCACGCAAGAAGCTTGTTCAAACAAGCATGTCTCGGGTATCACATTCGTGATTCATGTGGCATCTGTGAAATATTCCTGAGCGTGCGCATCCTTACGCTAACTTAATATAAAGTGCCAGTCATCAAACCCTATGAACTTTCATGTCATATAATTGAATTGATCCATCACGATTCATGTGCCATCTTATGGACACAAATGGTGATGTAGAAACTGAGTGTATAAAGATAGTAAATAATTATATTCCTTTTCATTTATTGCAAGATAGCCAAAAAGATCAGGTGAAATATCCTACACTTTGTGTTGATTAGTCATCTCATTTCAAAAATTTAAAAAAGATGTTTAACCCTCATTCCTCAGCAATTTGTAAAAATAAAGAAAAAAAAATACTGCTAAAAATCTAATTGTTCCTTTTAACATGCAAAGGGCAATCTGAAAAAATTCCTGTTTCAGAGTGCCTTTTGATAGACATTGACTTATTGTTCAGACATGTATTATATGTAAATAGTTTTTGTTATTCTGCTCTGAAGCACCTTGAGCATCTAATCAAGATGAAAAGTGCGCTCTACATTGTACGAATCTCATGTATTATTATTATAATTACCAAAAAAAAGTTCAGATGAAAAATTTTAAAATACACAAATAAAGAAACCATTCATCAACCTAACAAAGTAAATTATTTCACACTATGTTTATTCATGAAGTAGGCTACAATCACAAAAGGTAACTGCAAATAAATATATAAAAATGATGCATTGGTCCCAAACTCAATCCATAAATTTGATTTTAGAACTAAGAAATAAAACAAAGAAATGGATGAGATTTAATCGTCAAAGTGAAAGTGGTACAAAAATCATCGCTCCACCCTCCCCCCCCCCCCCCCCCCCGGGCAACCCTCCTAATCACACACCCCATGAAGACCCCTACACCTTACATGAGCTACATAATATTTGCATTGCACTGGGACAAAGTCAAGTTCATTGAAAGAAATTACACCCATGCAGATTCACAGATTGTATATTTCAAAGCAAGAAGGATGTAAGATATACAAGGAATGCCACTTAATGGTGTTTTGGCTGTGAAAGGGTAGCTCGGTCCTAACAGGCTCTTCGGGGTGAAAATTACGGAGTGCATGGGGGATCATTATACCAAGGGTGGAGTCATTGATGCCCCCAATGAATGCAACCTGAGAATGTCATCTCATCACATTCGGCCTTCACACTGGAACAGTTCATCCATGTATGTTACAAAACAAAGAAGAGAAAGATCAACCATTCTATTATTTTCATTTCATTCACAATCATCACTTAGGAGTCTGACATGACATGTTGAAAGTTCACACATTGTAACTTGCTTTATAGTAAGGTTTTGAAAGCAGTCTTGAAGGTTTATTTCCATTTCATTTGGTCTAATGCCAATTCGTCCAAAAACCAACTTGTCTACTGTCATTTGGTCTAGCATCAGTTCGTCCACTAATTGCCATATCGTCCACTCACCATTTTGTCTAAAATAACCAGATGGTCCAATGGCCATTTAGTCCATATACCATTTGGTCTCATTGGATTAAGTGTTAATTGGGCGACATGAATGAAAAGAAAATGGATATTAGACCAACTGGTTATGAGACAAAATGGTAATAGACCAACTGGGTGATTAGGCAAGGTGATTATTGGGCCAAATGGTTATTGGATCAAATTGTTAGACGAAATGTTGATGGACGGAATGGCATTAGACCAAATGAAGGTAGACCATGTGATGAGTGGACGAGTTGGCAGTAGACGAATCAGCAATTTAACGTCTTGAATGATTTTCATCTTCCAAAATAACAATGTCCCCCCCATCCACCGAAGCAACTTGTGGATATAACAACATTCGGTTTTATCGCATTATACTTTTAATATTTTAGTATTCAAATAATTAGTTTATAATTAGACACATTTACTATTCAATATTCATTTATATACACAATGAATTTTAATGAAAATTGTATATAGATAATGGACATATTGGGTTGCATAACAATCATGACCCAATTAATTATCAAAGGCTGAAAGAAAATCTTCTGTGTTTCATTAGTTCTCACCTGAATATTCATTTAAAAATGAGACTAATTTAATAACCAATTTTGCGATTCAAGATGTGATGCGTTTGATTTTTTCTCTCCCTATTGATAACACTAACTTCAGTTTGAATATTACACAAATCAAAGAATATGATTGTTCTTTTAAATACACAAGCAATCTTTGAACTTAAATGATACCCTAATAATGAACTTCAAATTATAAAAAGAAAGAGACACACAGCTATCTTTGAACTTAAATGATACCCTAATATTAATGAACTTCAAATTATAAAAAGAAAGAGATTAATAACTTTCTTCATTCTAGAGTGCATACAGTATCCTACCACTTCAAGCATTCACTGCCGCATTGACTTTTTATCCCTCTCTGCATGAGGTTAGCAAGGTGACAAATTGCACTGTTTCGAAAAGGCCGAACAGCAACAAGAACAAAAGGCAGACGTTGCAAATCGAAACCGTGGACTGAAGCAGATTCAGTCATACACCTGGCATGTCGGCTTGTCTGGAGGTTTATACAAAGAAAGTGCCCTTTTTCATTAAAAAACAAGTGCATTTAACTACACTTTCTCAATTGTATATCTCATCCAGTTTATTGCATTCATCCATTATATATTTTTAAGTCATCATGATAATTATGCAATCAAAAAGCAATAAATTGGTAGGGTTTTTATTTGAAGGAATTGTAGAATGGCAGTATTTGTTTTAACCAACCTAAAACTTGGTTAAATTATGAAGCAACCAACTGTTGGTAAAAAAATCCTAATTCATTTTTTCATGCAAATTTTGTTTTAACCAACAGTTAGCACGTTCATATTTTAATCAACTTATAGGTTGGTTAAAAAAGATCTGACAGTGTATGGCACAAGCAGGGCCAGTAGCGTACGCAGAATTTTTGAAAAGGGGGGAAGAGTTCAAGCTGAATGAAATATTGACAAAAAAAAAGGTCTTCACCACTAATTGGAGGTCGTTTTGTACGGAATTTTTTTTAGGGGGGTTGGGTATCAAAAAAATATAAGGGGGGTTGAACACCTGTAACCATCTTCCCTCCCCCCCCCCCCTCCCCGCCCATACCCCACTGAGCAGGGCTAATCACATTTTGATTATCACAATTTTGATAAAACGTGATAAGCTTAAATTTTTTTTTGATTTCCTACCCGTCCCCATCCTCCATCGTCATTCCCTTCTCTCTACATTCACATCTCAATGAGATAACACACTGGTAACACACTGATAACATACTGATCACAAACTGATAACACATGGATTACACACTATTACACACTGATCACACAATGATAACACACTGATTACACACTGATCACAAACTGATAACACATGGATTACACTCTATTACACACTGATAACACACTGATTACACACTGATCACAAACTGCCTAACACAGGCATTCGAAAAAGATTTACCCAATGTTACTTAAAGAGGGAAAATGCATATTTATTGGGTAAAATGATGCCAACACAACGTTTTGTGAATATTTACCCACAAAACGTGCAATTTAAACAATAACTTTCCTCAGCAAATAATGGGTAAATTTTTATTTGTTTAATGAATTTGAATTAAGTGTGGTAATGCCAAAAGACGAAATGCAAAACAAGAACAAGTGGAATGCCTCTGGCCGTCTCACCTGCATCACGCGATTCAATATAGCAGCAGTGCTGATTTTGAAAACTACTATAACTCGCACAAGATGTTCAGTGATACTTGGTTACTCTTATTTCCACGTTTTATGAATTAGACCAATACACTTATAGAGATATGATGGCAATTCAACAAATACCCCCAACGTGGCCAAAGTTCTTTGACCTTACATGACCTTTGACCTTGATCATGTGACCTGAAACTCGCACAGGATGTTCAGTGATACTTGATTACTCTTATGTCCAAGTTTTATGAACTAGACCAACACACTTTCAAATTTATGGCTGTAATTCAACAAATACCCCAATTTGGCCAAAGTTCATTGACCCTAAATGACCTTTGACCTTGATCATGTGACCTGAAACTTGCACAGGATGTTCAGTAATACTTGCTTACTATTATGTCCAAGTTTCATGAATCAGATCCATAAACTTTCAAAGTTATGATGGTAATTCAACAGATACCCCCAATTCGGCCAAAGTTCATTGACCCTAAATGACCTTTGACCTTGGTCATGTGACGTGAAACTCATGCAGGATGTTTAGTGATACTTGATTAACCTTATGTATAAGTTTCATGAACTAGGTCCATATATTTTCTAAGTTATGATGACATTTCAAAAACTTAACCTTAGGTTAAGATTTTGATGTTGATTCCCCCAACATGGTCTAAGTTCATTGACCCTAAATGACCTTTGACCTTGGTCATGTGACATGAAACTCAGGCAGGATGTTCAGTAATACTTGATTAACCTTATGGCCAAGTTTCATGAACTAGGTCCATATACTTTCTAAGTTATGCTGTCATTTCAAAAACTTAACCTCAGGTTAAGATTTGGTGTTGACGCCGCCGCCGCCGCCGCCGTCGCCGCCGCCGTCGCCGCCGCCGTCGCCGTCGGAAAAGCGGCGCCTATAGTCTCACTCTGCTATGCAGGTGAGACAAAAATTATAAAATTTGACTCTAATTTAACATACCTCCCAAAATACCAAGCAGCAGCCCAAGGTCTTTCATCAAAATTTTCAACAATCAATTGTTTTAACAACACCTGACAAACCAAATAAGGGTACTAGAGGTGAATGCCTAGTTGAAAACAAAAACATGTTCAACTATTTACCGTGAAATTGCCTTCAAAATCTCTGAATATGCAGTCATCAAATTTGGAACACGTTATCAATTGTTTTAAAAACACCTGAGTTAACAAAATGAGGATACTAGGGGTGAATGCCTGGTTGAAAACAAATAAAACAGGTAAATGTAAGCATAATTATTTACAATGAAGTTTCCTTCAAATGTACCTAAATTGGCAATCATATATTTTATTTAATACACCTGACACAACAAGAATTGTAGGGATGAACGGCAGACAAGCTAGACTGTGAACTTGGGCTTGAACTTGAAAGGTGTGATACCATAATAGAATTCAACACGAGAAAGGTGATGAAGTCCCTTTTGGTATTTGCAGATGAAATAATGTAAGGGGTTACTGGAATGGGGAATATGATTATTCTTTTTATCTTACTGAGATAATGTGGGTGACATTTTAGTGTGGGATAATCATATATATCAATGGGAAAGGTCACAGAAATAAGAGATCCATCATCAAACAAAACAAGAAATGAGCAGAGCTGTGCAATCTGAATGTAAATTTGGATTCCCTTGTCATCTTTCATCCCTATTTCTCTTTTCTTTCTCTCTATCCGTTTTCTGTTTATAACTACTTCTCTCAATTTTTTTCTGTCTATTTCTGTTTGTCTCTAACTCTGTCTATTTATCTGTCTTTCTATCTCTGTATGTGTCACTGTGTCTCACTCTGGTTGTGTGTATGTGTCCTCCACCCCCACCCCCACCCACCTCAGTCTATCTATTTATTTCTCTCCTTCTATCACTCAGGTCCATTGGCAATCACATCAGCCCCCCCCCCCCTCTCTCTCTTCCCACCAAACTGATTTATCAAATAAGCTGTAATACATGGTAGATTGTAAGTGAAAAATATCATTTTCATCATCATGATTTAACATGTTACATTTAGCCTTTGCTATATTAGTATACTACCAACTAATATTCAGTAGTCAAGAATTAGAATTTAATAACTTTCATTACAAACATGGCCTTCAAGTAAAATTATGCAATTTTTGCAAATAATTTCTTCCTGAATATATTACAGTATAAAATGTCTTGTGTTATTATATCATAAAGTGCCTTGCCCTAAGCGAAACAAGAAAACAGGATAACAATAGCCATAATGGAACAATGATCTCACACAATTGAAACATGATGTAATGTGCGAGCCAAGGACGAGGAAAAATGTTATTAACACTCAAGCTCAAGGTTGGCAATTTCATTAGGAGTATGAAATCAAAATATTACTTTCAGTCCCACTCATGGGAGATGGTGTGATGTAAACACGATCTATTTGCAGGAGTCCTAGTTAGCCTTGACCTTCAATGATGGGAGAATATCAGGAGGAAATGAGTGGGAGACGGATAGATGACAGGGAGGGGGGGTAATTTTAATGAATAAAGGAGAGAAGGGGTGAGAAAATAGCTAAGAGGGGATGAAGGAGATGTGAGAGATTATGCATACAGAGGAAGAAACAGAGAGAGAAAGATGGAGAGAAAGAGAGAGAGGCTACGGGGGGGGCAGACTGAGAGAGAAGGGGAGATAGCAACCTATAGGCCTAAAAGACAGGCAAAGGGAGAGAGACGGGGGGGGGGGTGATAGACAGTTAGAGACAAATGGAGACTGGGAGAGACAGGAAGAGACATATAGTGAGATGGAAACCGAAAGAAAGAGATGGGAAATAAACGAGCGATATAAATAGAAGAGAAGAGAGATAAAGGTCTTATATTGGAGGGCAGGGATGAATAATGTTATAGTATGAAGAGAAAAGGGAATAGGGGAGAGTGGGGAAAGGGGAGGGGAGAGTAGAAGAGAGAGGGAGAGAGCATAACAGAGAGTGTGTAGAAGGGAAGGGTAAAAAAGATAAGGCTGTGAGATGAAAAGAAAGGAGCCAAGATGGAGGGGGCGCAAGGCAGGGGTGCATCCATGCACCCATTGTAATGCATGGGGAGGGGATACAGCATTAAAAAAGAATGGTTGAAAAGACAGAAAGAGAAAGAGAGGGAGAGATATAAAAAGGAGAAGAGAAGGGGGCACACGTCCACTACCGTCCAGTCCTATTGCCCATTGTTTTTCAATGGAGAGAGGACACATCATTCAATAAGAAAGGTTGAAGAGAGGAAGATAGATAGAAAAAAAGAGAAAAGAAGGGGCACTCGAAGAGGAAGAAACATGCTGAGTCCTTGCATGATACACTATTGACTAGCCTCTCTTCAAGGTACATTTATTTCAAATTATACAGTTTTCTGGTCATCAAAAGCCAACAATTTTGGTTTGAAGCAATTCAAACTTAGGTACAATAAAAATTTAAGTGAAAAGATAATACTAGTACAATATGCAATAACCAACATGCTAGAACTTTAAGGGTGGTAATAAACTCACTCATTCTAAATAAATTTTATTGTCTCCGTTACTTTTCTTTTTTGTGTAACCATCTTGTGTGTTAATGTGATTCAATGTACAATCATTTAATATTCCTTTGTAAATTTTGTAATTGACTTTAATCTATTACAATAAAAAGAGAATTGAAAAAAGTCCAAATTGATAGAAGTTATACTAAATAGGTTCATTATTGGGGACTGAAATAATCGCTAGAGGGTATTCATTTGTCTCGCAATCTACTATGGTCAACAAGGGATCAGAAGGTTTTCAAGACTTGCACAGTCTTGCCATACATAGATGGTCTTTCACCACAACTCAAACGCCGATTAGAAGGTCACGGTATCCGAAAGGTTTTCCGCTCGGACACCACCCTACACAAACAGCTTGTACACCCCAAAGACCCCATCCCTGATCACAGACGTGATGGCGTAGTATACAACATTCCTTGCCAGGGATGTGACGGGTCTTACATCGGTGAAACAGCCCGACCGATAATTGAACGCATTTCTGAACACAAGCGCGATGTTCGGTTACAGCGAACCGACACATCCGCGGTGGCAGAACATGCTTGGGAGAAGCAACACCACCCAGATTGGGAGGGTGTACATTGCATTGCCAAAGAGAGACATTGGTATACACGCAAGATTAAGGAGGCTATTAGTATACCTCTTTGTCCTAACAACTTCAACAGAGACAGCGGGATCGACATCCCCGATTTCTGGATGCGAACCATCCGACAACACAATACCCCCTTACCTGGCAGTGCACGCCGACCCGATCGTTCCCGGCACCCGAGCGAGGGACCGCTCAGCTAGTCAACCCCCACCCATGGGAAACTAGCGAGCCCGCCAATTTTGTCTTATTTGCATATTGCCGACTCACGGCATATTTGCATATACCTCAGGCTTATTTGCATATACGGATCACCGGCCGCACCGTACATCGACGCACTGATTGGTGAAACGCGCGACCAATCACACAACGGATCAGTGCCCACCTATTGTTCCCGCGTTCGTGCGTACGGTCCTGGGGATTGGTATAAATAGACTACGTTATCAGATAATTTTCGTCACTTGATAAAGAGTTGCAGCGGCACTCGACAGCTCGTGAACTTGTAAGCTAGTGAACACTTTTTGCGAGAGTGATCACGAATTTCCTTGTTGACCATAGTAGATTGCGAGACAAATGAATACCCTCTAGCGATTGATAGAAGTTGTTTCAAAAGTTTTTAACATAAGCAGAGGTTATTCCCAAATACTAGAGATTGTTTATGTGCAAATAAAACCATCATCCGTGCAGAATAAGGCATCTATTCTAAATTGACACACTATATCCAGGAGTGTTATTGAGTTATCAGAAACAACACAGAAAAATCTTCAAGAAATGCATCAAGCCAGAATATAAACAAGTTTAGAATTGTATATACATTAAAATCGTATCAATAGTCCTCCAAAACAAATAAAATTCTGTTTCAAAGTAGGCCTTCTGTTTTCCACAATTCTACTTATCTGAATGAAATGAAACATTTAACAAGAGCACAAAATCCGAGTAAATAATGAGAAGATGGAAAGATGGAAAAGTATAGAGATCTTTAGAGTACCAAAGTTTGACAGTCTTGATTGAAGGCTATCATGACGAGGCAATGAACTCGGCTACCTGCCGAGTAATCTACGTCTGCTTGACTTCATCACAAAGTACACTCTCTGTACTTCAACTAAGAGGTCATTCTCAACTATTGATCTTTCCCTTTTTTTTTATTCTCTCGCTCCGACAACGTACAAGGTCAACAGCGATTACCGTACGCACCACGCCGGCCCAGCCCGGGTCAGCCAAGCAGAAGAGATCACTTCTGCTCCATATCCTGTGATATTTCGTGCCCGATTGTCGCAGATCTCCCCACTTCCTCGTTACGTATGACCCCCATGGTTGGAGGAGAGTGGCGCATCGGCAATGGGGAGGACGGGAGTAACATGGGGCCTGCCTCCGCGCCCGACGCAGGCCAAGGAGAAACGTACCGGGCGTGAGCAATGTTCACTCTTTCGGTAAATTCCGCGCCGATGTAATAATCATTTGATACCTGTTCGTCACCAAGGACATCGCATCAGGGATGCCGCAAAAAGCAATAACAAATTCAACATCCAAAATGATGACAAGTAGGAAGATGACCGTTAAAAGTGAAAAAAAAGATGGTGAATACTTTTGCAAAGAGAAGAGAGAGAGAGAAAACAATAAAAAATATGACAAGACAAGGATGGAGAGAGCATTATCAAAATTTCAAAGAGAGAGAGACAAACTTGTAAGGAAAGGGGGGGGGGGACTTTTACTGAAGCGCCAAGCTTTGGCCAGGAAGCACTGTGCAACTGAAGTGGAAGATAGTGAACAATGCAAAAAGCCGGCGGAAAAAAAAAAAAATCAGGGAGAGTAATATTGCTCGGAACAACCTGGAATATATCAGAACAAAAATATGAGGATTAAGAAAAAGAGATAGAGAGAGGAGAAGAAGATGCAATTAAACTGGTATGTTTCAAGGACAACCACACATTAGATCCGTTTCATCTCTCACACTGCCAATCTAGCTTCCTTCCCTCCTACATCCACAATAGCAGTCAATGTGGGAAGGTAATCGGCCAAGCAACTTTTGAAAGGAACATAACGCCACGTGCAGTCTGAGGCCGGCAGAACAACAACAAACTCTGACGTCGTCGGCATGCGCCACACTGCTCAGCTTGGCCAGAGTCAAAGCCAGACATAAGGGGGAGCTGTACTTTTTATCTAACACTCAGCAGGCAGTCCCTCCCAAGTTCAGGGACTAATAAATTCTCAATTATTCCAGTATGGTTGATCAAGAGCCAATACCCCCCCCCCCTTGAATGAACCTACAGTCCCTCCAATTGTCATTGGTGTGAGCTTGCTGCTGAGAGTGAGTGGGAGTGTGTGTACGATTCGTTGGAATGACAACAGAACTTCTCAATAATGTTCGCAGTCCCAATATTGAAACATCTTGAAAACATTCGCAATGATTGTCAGATGTGAGTAATATCGTCCCATCCGCAACAGTTAAACTGGCACAGGTATATGTATTTGAAGAGAGTGTATACAAACAAAGTTCCCTCAACTTTATAGCCTCCCATTCAGAACAAGTTGATTTTAACTACTAGCAGCAAAAGCTTGCGTGTTGAATTACTATGATCCATACCACAATCCCTTATTTGCCATTTATCTTTGACTTTCTTCAATTCTATGACTTTCTCTCGTAGGATTACTGCCTCGACAAAAACTTAATGTTTTTCTGCAGTATTCCTCAATTCTAACCTTTTCTTGATATCTCTGTATCACTTTATGTAACATAGGCATGTTTACATGTATATCTTTACAATTTCTCTTTTTGTTTTGACAATCTGTTATTATTCCCACATTTTCTGTACATATCTTTTTATCGGAATTGAAAATAAGTGAATTGAATTGAACATGTATTTTTTTTCATGTATTGTGAAATAATATTGGTTTTAACTGTTACCAGCAAAAGCTTGCTTGTTGAATTATTAAGATTCATACCACTATCCCTTATTTTTTATTTACCTCAAACATGTAATTTTTTTTATGTATTTTGAAATAATATTGGTTTTAACTGTTACCAGCAAAAGCTTGCTTGTTGAATTATTAAGATTCATACCACAATCTCTTATTTGTTATTTACCTCAAACACATCCTTTTTTATGTATTTCAAAATAATATTGGTTTTAACTGTTACCAGCAAAATTTGAACCAGCTTGCTTGTTCAATTTTTACTAAATTATGATGATTTATACCACAATCCCTTATTCGCATTTACCTCAAGACATGGAGTTTTTGTATGTACCTTGAAATATGTTACCGCATCTTATTCTGTTGTGTTCTCATGTATATGCTAATTTTAATTGTATGAAAATCTGTAATTCAGCTTTTTAGCCGCAAGTTATTTTATAAAGTAAACTATCCCTCTTCTATTCTATTCTATTTGCTTTACAACAGCAGATATTTTCATACATTTGTCTACTGCAAATACTCCAATTCGCCCCTGTACAAATCATATGGCAATTAAAGCATTCAGTACTCAAGCGGTTAACATGCTATTCAGAATCACTTCAACACATAAATGTGTATGTAAATGAAATGAAATCACTGCTCAATGAAAATACATAAATTCATTTTCAAAAATGCCATGAAAAAACAGGTCAGGTTTAGTAATTAATATTTATTTTCATCTTACAACTTTTTCCTGTACTTTCTCATTACAACAGAAAATGAGAAACGCCTACACATATGTATGGGAATGGAACATCTTGATTTTTCAAAAAGCCTGTCTGCTGCATTAATGTAGGTATACTCTAAGATGAGGGGTGTTAAAAGATAAATGAAAGTAATACTAAATAGGTTCATTATTGCGGACTGAAATAATCGCTAGAGGGTATTCATTTGTCTCGCAATCTACTATGGTCAACAAGGAAATTCGTGATCACTCTCGCAAAAAGTGTTCACTAGCTTACAAGTTCACGAGCTTTCGCGTGCCGCTGCAACTCTTTATCAAGTGACGAAAATTATCTGATAACGTAGTCTATCTATACCAGTCCCCAGGACCGTACGCACGAACGCTGGAACAATAGGTGGGCACTGATCCGTTGTGTGATTGGTCGGGAACTTGTAAGCTAGTGAACACTTTTTGCGAGAGTGATCACGAATTTCCTTGTTGACCATAGTAGATTGCGAGACAAATGAATACCCTCTAGCGATTAAATGAAAGTAGTTAAAACCAAGCTTAATTGTCACTACATCATCGAGGATCTAGATCTGGTACAGTTACATAAACTGAACTTTGTGAAATCTTGAAATCTACGCTGAAAAATGTTCACACTGAAGATCACCAACACAGATAAGCGCACGTGGGACAGTGCATTATTATTGCTTTGAATGTCGGCCCGACGCTTGACCCGAATCCCGTGCTTATTTGCTAATTTCTCAGCAATTACACAATTTCTACCAGAATCCTTTGGCATATGTTTTTTATTTAATACAAACAGACACTTTGGTGGTCATTTCATTGGATTCTGTACGAACTCATTTTGAAATCGTCACCACAACTGGCATTTATCTTTAAAGTATACATCCAAAGAATCAAAAGTATTTTATAATGACTTTATGTGGTCATCATTGTAAAGGGGAAGTATTACTAATCAGATATATAACTTCACTTTTCAAAATAGTGATCAGAGATTGCAGAAATCAGCTCTCAAAAATGATTTATTTTCATGCCATATTTCTGCCTTCCACCGGTCCTCTTGCGAGCTCCAGCTGAGTGACGTCACACAATGAGCAGTGAGCAGCTGAGCTGACAGCAGCCCATTGGAGACGATCTTTCCAATCAGCGTTTTTTGCTCTTAGAATTGTTTATTCCTCTTAAGATTGGTCTTGTTATATAGATAAAAGTTTGAATTTACTGAACAGTGAAAAAAGTGCACATTTAACGTATTTTGGTGACCGATATTTAGCTTAGAATTTTTTTTTTTTTTCAAGAAATATAGGTGAATAAACAAAGCATATTTTCACGTAGAAATCACACTTGCGTCACATTAATGTTATAGTCAATATAAAGCATAGACATTCTTCTTTATGACTGAACAAAACTTATGAAATTTCATTAAGTAGCAAAGTCAGGAATCACAAAAAACACACGGCAATATCCATCGCGAAATGACTGAAATTGCAGTTGAATTGCCGAAGCATTATTAGGAAACAGCGGCGAGCGGACTTTCTTTCATATATCTTAAAAATGCCTTCCTGTTAGGGCGATGGTCTGTGGCCAAATGCGTTGGCCATTGTTTTGTCATGTGCGAGGACCCTGGTTCGAAACTCGGATTTTTTTTTTCTGGGTATTTTTTTTTATTCCTTCCCCGTCCCTACCCATCTTTTTTTTCTCTTTTTATTTTCTTGTGAAATTCTATTCAGACCTGTATTTATCAAATCTTGCTTCTTAATTGCTGCTTTTGATTTTCAAGTTCTTGATTAGATTATTTCTACTCTTATTTGGGATGGGAGGGGTAGAGTTAAAAGTCAAGTCCACATCAACTAAAAATTATTTGAATAGAGTGATTTCCCTTGTTGTTTTTACTCAAAACAGTCATATACACAAAACAATGATATGCAAATTAGAGTTGTCACTCACATCACATTCGTTTCTATTTTTTGTGGCATTTTGTTTTTTATTCTTTGCAGATTTGACGATAGGAAACTCTTCATCTGATCACAATAGGTTATATTTACGGAACTGTTAAATAGTAATTATATAAATTTGAATCAAAGTTTTTATGAAATTTCCTGCAATATCTTGTTATTTTTCTTTAAATTCAAATGAATTTTTGATTGCGTGGACTTCTCCTTTACTCTTAATGTAGGGAATGCATAGCAAAATTTATCCAGAAACAAAATTGTCTTAGAATATGCAAATCAGTAATTGGACACATGTTCACTTTTCTTTCATCCAGGCCACTTCCTCACATCCACCAGGCTTTCAGTCTGATGATGAACCATCACACAACATTCACAGTGCTTCACAATAAATATTTCACTTCTGTTCATACATGCAATAAATATTGTGGAAAACAAATAAAAGGCGTACCCATATTCAAATACCGTTTAAAAGGACAAATATATTATACCTTTCGAGAAAAATCAGCACGTTAAATATCTGATAACAAAACATAATTATGGGGCACTGCAAGAAACTTATGTTCAATTGCAAATCAAGCGTAAGTCTTAAATTCAAATTTAAGCGTAATAAGGTC
This sequence comes from Lytechinus pictus, assembly GCF_037042905.1. Classification (NCBI taxonomy): domain Eukaryota; kingdom Metazoa; phylum Echinodermata; class Echinoidea; order Temnopleuroida; family Toxopneustidae; genus Lytechinus; species Lytechinus pictus. The sequence continues at coordinate 29,341,700 of NC_087248.1, read as the reverse complement.
GAGTTGCAATCGCAATTCAACTACATGTTTAATCAAAGGACTTTCCCTTGATTTGGGACGTGTGATTGAGTATAACATTTCTCGCAAAATGCCCTAGTAACATTAAAATTGTTCTTTCGTTTTAAATTGTGTGTTATTATTTTTGACAAGCTGTATTCCTGTCCGAGTAAAATTTCTTAGTTCTCTCCAAAACTGTGCTCAAAATTGTTTCCAAGATTGATAAAGAAATTTTTTCTTTTGTATCATTATCATTCCACAACTTGCAAACCGTAGGTCCTGGAAAGAGTGAAGAAAAAAATGGCTATATCCAAATCATAGTAAAAGGACATGATGGAATCTCCCAGATTGAGGTAGCAAGCAGAGACCAGAAGTCACCAGAGTTAGCAATTGTGCAGATCTGTGTGTAGAAGAGAGAAAAAAAGAAATAGTTTAAATAATCAAATCAAAGTATGAATTTAATTATCGTGATGATTGATGACGTGCGGTGGCATGTCATTCCCGGTCAACAACAAATGATAGTAGGTTTAGACACCTGAAAAGTTCCACTCAGAACACTGGTGCTCTACCTCAAGTGATGTTTGTGTAGGCCCCACTCCACTTCACTACCGCTACACTACCGTACATGTACGCCACACCTACCCGGGTAAGTGTGTAGCGTAGTGTAGGCTGTAGCAGTACTCCAGTAGTGAAGTGGAGACTACACGAACATCACTTGAGGTACGGTGCTCTCTGAGTCTCTGTGTCATTACAAAGATTGCATTTATCTTCATTGTTGAAGGCATTACGCATACATATATGCAGCAACACTCTAATCAGAAAGAAACACCAGACTCTAATTTTGGCCCACCCAAGGGTTCATTACATGCCGCCGCGCACAGAAAATTCAAGCAATAGAAGTCGTGGACCCAAGAAGTGAGATCCCAGCACGCGCGACCCACTAGTTAGAAATCCACTGCCAAACGCGGTTCGTGGTTAGTATACTAATACTAACCTTGCAATACGTACTAGTAGTATACTAATACTAACCTCGCAATACGTGTGAGTGATTTTGGCCAGGAATCAGGGTAATCACTGCTGAAAATTTGTCTGGCTTCATGACATCGGCATCATGGTGATATAATTCTGTGTATAATAAAAACTTAAACATTCCTCTGAAACAGCAGATTTTCAGCCATGGTCCATACCACTCAGTGCTCCTAAATAATTTAATTGCCTGCCTGAGTCCTGACCAGTTTTAGAAATCTGAAGAAAAAATCTGCTGGAATTGTGCCACTCACACGTATTAAGTATACTAACCCCGCACCACGAACCGCGTTTGGCAGTGGATTTCTAACTAGTGGTTCGCGCGTGCTTAGCCTGGAGGCGTCTGGGATCTCACTTCTTGGGTCCACAACACACGACTTCTATGGCTTGATTTTTCTGTGCGTGGCGGCATGTAATGAACCCTTGCCTTGGGTGGAATTGTACAAAAACATTATTTCTAAAATAAAAACTTTTTAATTTTAATAGTAGTTATGCCAAAATGCATGATTCTAAACTTATATCAGATCTGTATCTGTCATCTAACCTGAATGCATCGTCAGAACAAGTACAGTTTCCAAACATGCTTACCTTGACTTTTGACTGGATCAAACAGCGTAGCCTGCAACATGCATCGGGAGCAAGTGAATGGGACCGTGCAGCTTGGAGTTTTTCAATAGTTAGTAGAGCAACACAACGAAGACTGTCGAGTGGACAAAATCGATCTTTCCAGTTCACAATTCAATAAAAAACGGGCAAAATAACACAGTTCTGGTTCCCTTATAGTCTGAAGTTGTCGAAAACAGAATTCGGATGTCACATTACATGAAGAAAACGGTAAATTCGGAAGATATTGAAGAGGTCAGTAAGGTGATTCAGTGTATTATGCACAGAGGGATGATGAGCTCGATTATTGTGTGACGTCATTATTCTCGACTGTTTTCACTGCGTGAACTGTCGGTCTGGGGGGCGGCTGGGGGGCTTAGAATGGTCTCTAATAATTTCATTTCTTGCATTTCCACGACATCGATAAGACTTTTTAGTGACATATTTGTGTATAAAAAGACAAGACCTTTCCATTCATATATAATTTGTCTATAATCATCACTTTCGTGAATTTTCTTTGTGTGTATACTTTAAGACTGACACCGGGCAGTGTCCAAGAGAACAACACCTTTCGGTATTAAAATTACACCCTAGAGTTCAAAATAACATCAGATTGTAAAGAGAGTACTGATAGTGTATTAAAGAGAGTAATAACAACCAAAGTTGCTGTAAGAGCACCACTGGTTCTTGAACACCACAAATTTAACACCAGTGTGAAATGACTGTACAGTACACCAGGCAAAAATAATTATCTATTCTCATTGGCTACGTGTCACAACCTCCTGTCTAAATCTGCAACATAATGGCCCGTATTCTGAACTCGGGTATAACTATAAAGAGCCAATTGGAGTACAAATCCCTAACAGTACACATTCAATTTATTCATATTACACCCAAAATTTTCATAATTGTCTGGGAATGAAAACTGAAGTATATTTCTTCTTTATGAAATCAAAAGGAAACAAAATTGTAAACATTAGAAATATCCAATATAAACTGAATTTTTGATTTTTTGGCTCCCCATAATTTTAGCAGAATTAGACCGTGGTCTAGGTTAAACCTGACTTCAGAATACAGGCCATAAATCTTTAACACTGCAGTGAATGAGGATTTTCTGGAGCTCTTTTGAGCATTTGGGTGGCAAAATCGCCCCAAGGCCATGTGTAATTCTCCCCTCCCCCTCTGTACACTAGTTAACACATTTGCTCACTTGCTGTGCAATATCAAATGATTTGCATATCTACACTGTGGCTAAATGATCAAAGAAACGTACAAAAAGGATTTAACCACCAAACACAACTCACTTCACAATGTACGGTCTTTGGTGGCAATGCACTCTTAAAACTGAGAAATAAAAAGTACCACAAGATATTTTAGTTATTGATCACGATGTCAATGATACCAAACGATTAACCACATTTATCACGCGTATCACCCACATATCTTTACGGCTGTGCTTTGATGATACGGCAAGTTAGCGAAGTAACGACTTGGGGACAGAGTGATAAACCTTTATCGACTTACAGATTTAATCAAGCGGGTAAATTGTGACTTGTGCCTTGTCCAGCACAGATGGAATATGTCACTCCAGGTTCCTTTAATGTTATGAATTACATGCAGAAATAAAGTGAAAATAATGTCAAAATCATTTCATGCCTTTTAGCAGCAAATCATGCCTAACATCAACCTTTCTGTCAAAGGGTAATACCTACATGACCAGGTGGGTGTTTCATAAAGTTGTTTGTAAGTTAAGAGTGACTTTAAGAACAACTGGTGATCCTTTCTTGTGGTAAACGGTATATTCATTGCCGATGATTTAGCGCATAAGAAAGGTTCACCAATCGTTCTTAAAGTCGCTCTTAACTTACGGACAGGTTTATGAAATGACCCCCAGGGTCCTGGGAACGATTTTCAAATAGGGGGGGGGGGGCTGGGGGTGGTTTAGAAAGAAAGAAAAATTGAAGAAGGAAAAAAAAAGATTTCATTCTATTATGAAGGGGATTTTGGCAACCAAAAATTGACAAGCGCCACTGCCCCCCCCAAAAAAAAAAAAGGGTTGTTAATTTTCATGCAAATCTGTGTCATTTAGGACCAATAAGCTTTTTTTTTGCATGTCAACCCAGTTTTCAGAGGGTGCTGGTAGCATAGGCAGCACCCCTGAAAATCTTACACCCCTAGGCCAGCATCCCGCTCCCAAAGGCCATGTGCATGACCCCAATCATAGAGTATGTACATACCTATTATTAGATACAATAATTAAGAAATTATTTGCTTTGCATAGTGGATCCTAGACAACAGGAATCTGGGATTTTTAATCTTTTTGCTCCATAGCAAGTAAATTAATAATGATATTTTAATCTCAGCACTACAGATTTCATTTTTTTTCCTTATTCATATTTAACTCTCATGTCGAGCGAGGCATGCGGAGTTAAAGATTTCACTATCAAAATCACTGCACAGCATTCATCAAGATCACAAAGATATGACAATCCTAGAGGAAGGCCCCCCCCCCCCCGACTTCTTTAAGAGGGAAGTGCACTGTTTTATAGCTCCATGTTTACACTATTGAGACTACACCACATACTTTATATGTACTGTCAACACATAGTCATCTTAACAAGATATGAAACCATTACAATGTAAAAACAGTAGCAGTTACACCAGCTGTATTGTGACAATACTACACCAAGCATTTTACACCACTGATAAATTCAATATAGTGTTAGTTTAACACCCATAATTAGTGTTATTCTATGTGTTTATATCAACACTATTTGGTGTTATATGCATATGCAACCTTCATGACTTGTGTTCAATACCCAAGGATGTGAACTTCTCACAACACTGTTTGTTATTGTTTTAATATTGTAGATTTCACACACAGTAAACAAAAAAGTATACAACGCTGTTTACTATATGAACCTTACAGTAATTGTGAACAGTTTAAACAAGTGTTTAAATCTTAAGCAACAAAGTTTAATTTTCAATATCTAATATTCAATAAATTGTTTAAACGGTTAAACAAAATACTGTAAGGTTCATATAGTAAACAGCGTTGTATAAAATCTTAAACAGCATTTTTACTGCGCAATGATTGTGTGTACAAGGGGGAGTTGACTGAATAAAATACATTGATACCGACACTATTTGGTGCTACGTGTATATTCAAAATTCATTGTATATGTTTTAACACCAAAGGGTATGGTCTTGTATGGTCTTGTTTGAACACTGTCAATTTTACAGTGTCTACGTGTCAGGGGTGATTGAAGTGTAAAATGCTGTATTCTCTTGTCACTATACTATTATATTTACAAAGAATCTCAGATAAGATACGTACCTGTCAACAATGTTTCAAAGTCACATGGGTTGGAAAAGAAGCACTCTGGCTTGCATTTATTATTTAAATTATGTTTCTTTCTGTGACATCCTTATGAATCTCTTTCAAAATTATTATTTCATATTATTTTAATTTTCTTTTGCACCTGCCAAATGAATGAAAATAATGAAAATGTTGGGACAATGTAATTCTTTCACAAACGATCAACATTCACTACTATATTTTATTTTAAACCTTTTGAAAAATAAAGCTTTATTTCAATCATTTTGACAAAGAGAAGAATCCTACAAAAAATCAATAGGAAATCAAAAAATGTCTTTAAATTTGAACTGAGAACAGATCTCTGTGATACCAAAATTTGCTATTTTCTCTATTCAATTTTATATACATGTATTGTATATGCATATGTACATATAGGCCATCACAGGGTATGGCTGGATGCCCACATCACTGGCCTTCCATTGGCCTTGGGGATTCCTTTTGCCTCCTTTTTTTCCATCTGTGCTGTAATAGAAAATTAGAAATATACAGAAAAGTGGGCATGCCCTAAAACAAACCTGATAATTAAAGGCCTAATAATGTTTGATTTTTTATATATCTTTATCTCGCAATTTGTTGATTTTTATGGAAATGTGGAAATGAATTTTGAACATCCCTTTCTTCTTCTGTATTCTCCACCAGGCAATTACATCTATAGGCAAATATGTCTTGAAATAAAGTTGATACCTCACTTTGTGAAGTGTTAATTCCAAACTAAACAGAAACATGCAGAGCAGAGTTGATAGTTTGTAAGGGAAAAACCACGGATTTAAGCGCCACTTTGGTGCATTCTATTTTTACGAAAGCTGACCAAAATGACCTTCAGAATTGTGAAAGAAAAGAATGGAAACGTGAACGGGGCTAAATCCATGCTGAATTAAAAAATTCATGTGAGTCTGAAACACATTATCACCCGAAATTGATGATTTCCTGCGACTGAAAAGCTCTTTTGTCACTCGTAAGCCGGGAGACAATAGATGAGTGCGAAATGCGGCGTTAATACAGTGATTACAGGAAACATACCAACAGCGTGCATTCCTGTCGATATACAGGAAATGGAATCTGACGTGCATGCATTTACAAAGAAAATTGGGCCAGAGCTTGGTCAACGACAGTCTATTACCTTTAGAAAGTTCTCAATATAGAATCTATAGACAAGTATTGACAGCCGTTTGTTATAAAGAACGTGATCATCTAAAATCTGTATTAATCTATTTTTATTTCTGACTTTGTTTGTGTCCATACATGTACTGTAGATGATCATCACATTTTATGCTTTTAAATTCATCTAAAACATATTTCCGCTAATCTTGTCAAAATAGAGGTCCCTTGTGTAATCCGACACTTGCAATTAGCGATAGGTACTCGAATGATCAATCAATATTTTTGTTCGTGCTCATCTTAAATAAAAATTTATCTTCCAAATTTACATTTGATCACATTCACATATATTGTACATACATGTACTCTGTGTCACCATGCCCTTGAAGGTTTATTTTTAATTGGTCTTATGCCAGTTTGTCCAATTACCAACTCGTCTAAAATCATTTGGTCTACCATCAGTACGTCCACTATCAACATGGTCTTACATTAATTGCTATTTCGTCCACTCACCGTTTTGTCTAACCAGTTGGTCCAAAAGCCATTTAGTCCATTTACCATTGGTCTAATCGGACGGAGTGTTAATTGGGCGAAATGAATGAAAAGACAATGGCTATTACACTAACTGGTTATGAGACGAAATTGTCATAGACGAACTGGTGATTAGACAAAGTGATTATTGGACTAATCAGCAGTTTACCCCCTTGAATAGGAAACCAGTCTTCTACATTCCTGTTTATTAAAAAACTAAATCATCAAAGACATATCTGTACATGTATGTACAATCTTTAATACAGTCTTCAATTATTTATTTTTTTGAATCACAAAAAATCTGTTCATAAATCATGTGGTGTCTTACTCTTCAAACTGTCTTTGTTCATCATACTGCGCACACATATATCAAAGAATGATAATAATTTGTAAAAGTATTACTCACACAAATAAACATGTAAAATTCAAAACAGCTATACAAATCATTGCCAACTACAATACAAAATACATCCTCTCCTGCCCCATGGGTGCTTAACTAATTTTTACAAACAAAATTTTTGTTACATATATACTACTGAACAAAAACAGATGTGACTTGGAGAGGCAATCATAAATCATAATCTAATTATTGTTTTATATTACTCATGCTTGTTTTAAACAATAATGGTGTGGAATAGTGGTAATAAAAGACATGGATAAGTTGGCACAAATGACACACTCATGTGGTGGGGGAAACTGTCATCAAATATGAAGAAAAAATGGTTATGAAATCCTTGTTCATTACATTTTAAAAGAAACCTGGCAAAGTAACAAGTGTTGCTGCCCATCAACAAAAGAGGGCCCACGTAACGGTATCGTGCATGTCCAAGAAACAATTGTTCCATTTCAAACGAGCCAAATTATAATCTAATTCGTGTGTGGCATTTGTGATGCCATGCAACGCTAAATAAGAAACTGAAATAATAATAGGCAATTATGGAATGTGCATCACATTATTTCTAGATGTACTATATGCAATTCTCAAATATTGTTTCTAAATAAAAGGAAATAGAACAATGGCAATCTTTTGATTCCTACAGCATCTTTATCCCTAGATTATCAATTATAAATATGTATTTTCTTCATTTTGTTATAATGTGATATTTCTTTTATGTTTAATTTTCCAATGTACACTCCAATAAAAAACGAAGAGCTAATTTAGCTCTTAAAGAGCGTGCATAGTGACTGCACTTCGGAGTGCTGATTTTTCTCATTCAAATTGAACTAGACAAATCAGCACTCCGAAGTGCAGTCACTATACACACTCTTTAAGAGCTAAATTAGCTCTTTGTTTTTTAGAGTGTACATTTCATTTTATACAAGAGGATCTCAGCTGTGCATATCAAATAAATTGTACACAGATTTTAAATCATTTTTCATTTTGTACATAGAAGTACTACCTGCAAGTATTTGGTATTTATTCATTAGCTTGTCAATCATGACCAAGTGGCTAATAGATCTAATACATAATAAACTTAAGTATGATACTAATGATCATTATCATAATTATCATCATTATCACAATAATGATCATTATTATAATACACTGTACATAATTTTCATTTCTATCATATCAATATATCATTGACCCCCCCCCCCAAAAAAAAAAAAAAATGTATCTTTCAATGAGTTTTTATTAAATATACGGTACTTCACATAAACAAAAATAAAGATCAAGAAAACAGTACTGGCTTTCAATATTTATCATGATTTATATCAGATTCAGTTTCATCACCAATGTATTTTAATGTCATGCTTGTTATCATCATCATCATCTTCTTCATTATTATCATAAATTGTTACATTCCTCTGCATCATCATCATAATCATTGCTATTGTTATAATTGTTTATTCAACATCCTCACTTCTGTTCTTGTTTCTCCATTATCAAACAAAAAGCTACATGCATTAATGCCTGTATGACACGATGAAACAATTTAAATACCTTTTGCTATTTCATTACTTCACCAAATCACTGCAGATGATTCCAAAAGCCTGAACTGGCTTTAGCTCATTAGCTCCTGTTCGAATCGCAACGGGGGCTGCCACTCACGGAAAGCGAGAATAAACAAAAACTAGCTCTTTGATGAAAATCCCAAACAATATCCTACGAATGATATGAAGGATCAGCGGAATTGAAAACACCCAAAATTACTCATCTTATGTTGACAAAAATGTGGAAACAGGCTTCCAGAATCCTAATTGAGTTTGGTAGCCGCAGAAGTATGAGAGGGGCACAAAAACAGTGAGGATATAGCATACCAAAGTAGGACTGGTGTATACTGTCATGTAGAAACTAGAAAATTGCCACTTCTACCCCCACCCCCACCCATCTATTATTATGTTGTGTTTTCTTTTTGTCTGAAAGTCTGTCTCAAAAAGGCATAATCACTTTCTTTTTCAATGTGATTTTATTTGTCTGAATTGAGTGTAAACATAAACAATATTAATGTAAAAATCAATATATGAACCATTCCCCCCTCTCTTTCCCACTACCTGTATATCATACTGCCCTTTTCCCACACTTTATCCCCCTCTCTCCTTCTCTCTCTCTCTCTCTCTCCATCTGTCTCTGCCTCTCTCTAATTATGCTTTCTATCAAGATGATACTAAAAAATGAAATTCAAACAATAATCACCAAAAATGATACTTTTTTTTATACACAAAGCCTGTCCCAAGAATAGTGAAAATGTATCCTCAGGATGGGCTACAGTGGATGAAATCACTCGACATCACCCCATAAGAAAGCAAATAATTTCCACCTGACATGCATTGCTTTCATTGCATAAAAACTGTAGAAATATCTAAAATTGAAACAGAGAGAAAAAAAAAAAAAATCCCCAATTTAGAGGCTAAAAACAGAGAACTGGGACAAAGAGTGAAGGTTTAATTGCATTCAGGCTTGAAGCAGGAGAAATGGGCACAAAGAGGGGTCTATAAAAGCCTACAGGTCTAATGTATACATGCATTTTTACACAGGTATACAAGTGGCAAAATAAGACAGCTAAAAGGGGCACTCTAAAAAGGGGCCTTGCAAAGGGGCACTTAGAGGGACACTGGGGGGCACTTTGAATGACAGCTAGTTGTACATGTATGTTCTACGTGTACATGTATGTCACTAAAATTGGAAAATACAGACTTTGAGGAAACACAAGTGGCTAGAAATTATGGCATGAATTCCAAATATACAGCAAGCCAGAAATAAAATGACTGGTAGCCACAGAAGTCTTCCCCACAAAAATAGACCCACAATGATGGACACTAAATGAGTTTTTTTATTTGGAGGGAAATTTTGACTGCAATTCTATACCTTTTATTGGTGTTATTTTGCTATCTACCCGACTACGACAGTTTAAATAAAATTGAGATTTGTGTATCTTAAAGTTTACATGACACTGTCGACTCTGAAACTTGATGTTTGAATTTCATGAAGGTGAGAAAAAAAATTTTACCTGGACCTTGCAGGTTATTCTTCTTTTATTGCATCATTAGTAGAGGACCAAATATATTTTGTAGCTGTATAGTAGAACTTAAAAGTTTTTAAAAAGTTAATCAAGTTAGAAGTCAAAAGTATTCAAGAAGTTTTTAGAAAAATGTAAAACTTGAAGACCCCATGTCTGCCTGCAAAATATCATATCAATGTTCTCCTTTTATTGCATTATTAGTAGAGGATGAATATTTTGTAGCTTTATAGTAGAAGTTAAAAGTTTTTTAAATGTCAAAAGTTAGAAGTAAAAAAGTATCCAATAATTTTTAGCAAGATTTACAACTTGAAGACCCCACGTCTGCCTGCAAAATATGCAGGGGCAAAATACCATTTGCTCCAACAACAAAAAATGTCCATCAAGTTTTTAAAGACCCCATACAAATGGTTCCAAGAAAGAATGTAATTTGGAATGAGTAGTTTAATATGTGCATTTGAATTTAGGTGAATTTGCACTCAAGCGACCAGACCCGCTCCCACCAACACCTCCTCTGTCGTCTACGTTCACCATTGACTTTAAGGGGAAGTTCATTCCGATGAAAACTTTGTTGCAAAACAGGAGAAGAAATACTAAAAAATTGTTGGTGAAGGTTTGAGGAAAATCCATTAAAGATTAAGAAAGTTATTAAAAAATTTCAGGTTTTTTATTTGCGATGTCTTAAACGAGCAGCTGCCTAATATATTATGTAATTACAAAATGCATAAATTTCATTTTTTTAATGGTACATGATAATTTATTTAAATTTTTTTTTTTTAGGAGCAGGTGTGAAATGATTTGTGTATTGATATATGGAAGGTTTAATAAAAGCCATTTTCAATTTCATTGATTTTAATACCGTTTGATATATAGAAAGCTGCTCGAACATGACGTCACAGATCAAATAATTACAATTCTTATAACTTTTTCATTCTCTATTATAGAATTTCCTCAAACCTTTGCCTATATTTTTTTCTGCTGTTTTTACAACAAACTTTTTGTCAGGGGGAACTTCCCCTTTAATACTCTTTAGAAACACCTAGATAATTCTGTGCAAAATGGTCCAATAGAATTGAAATAGGTTAAAGGACAAGTCCACCCCAACAAAAACTTGATTTGAATAAAAAGAGAAAAATTCAACAAGCATAACACTGAAAATTTCATCAAAATCGGATGTAAAATAAGAAAGTTATGACATTTTAAAGTTTCGCTTCATTTCACAAAACAGTTATATGCACATCTCGGTCGGTATGCAAATGAGGGGACTGATGACATCACTCACTCACTATTTCTTTTGTATTTTATTATATGAAATATGAAATATTTCTATTTTCTCGTCATTGTCATGTGAAATGAAGTTTCATTCCTCCCTGAACATGTGGAATTCCATTATTTTAACATTTTGTGCTTCAGGCAAGGAGGTCCTAATCATCAAATTCGTAAAAATTGAAATATTGTATAATTCAAACAATAAAAAACAAAAGAAATAGTGAGTGAGTGACATCATCGACTCTCTCATTTGGATGTAACTGGCTCGTTCATATAACTATTTTGTTAAAAATAAGCGAAACTTTGAAATGTCATAACTTTCTTATTTTACATCCGATTTTGATGAAATTTTCAGCATTGTGCTTGTCTGATTTTTCTCTATTGATTCAAATCAACATTTTTCTGAGGTGGACTTGACCTTTAACAAGCATCCCAGACCCAATTAGGGACAAAAGATGGATCTCTTTTGATACCCTCGTCACAATAACCAGAATATTTTGAAATGGCTTTTGTAATGAAGGATATTAGACACCATACAAAGATAACTACTGAGAAAGATTGCATTTTCCAGACATTTCAAAAGCCACAAGGATCTATGTCAAGGTTATACAGGCAGATATGAATAACAGATATGTTCACACTTGCATGATTTATTTCAGAATCAAATCATGAGTGCTTCTTTAGAGCTTTGAAAAAAAAGCATGGGGTATGAAAAAAACTGAACAGTATAGAACATTTAGATTGATGTTTTGTGTAGGCCTAGGACCGCGCGTGCACTCGTTACGGGTATCAAAAACACACATTTTCAAGAAAAAGGGAGGTTTTGAAAGACTGGTCAATGGTCAATCGCGGGTCAAACGTATTTAGGGTATGGTTTTTTCCCCAAGCCTTTCCCCCGAGGTCATATTCTGGCGACAACTTGCTTAGGGGCCAAATTGTGTAAATAAAGCCCGCGAAAAACTTGTTTAGGGGGGTTATTTTGCACACAGAGAAAAAACTCGTTTAGGGTGTGTTTGGAAATAATTTGGTCACGCATGTGTAAAGCAATACATTTTACTGCCCCCCCCCCCCCCCTGGATGGGGATTCAAAACCCTGACAACAGACAGGATTAGATAGCTTTGTTATTTAGGCATATAGGCTACAACTGCCCTCTGTATGGGACTTTAAGCCATAGGTTCCCTAGCCGCCTGGCTCGATTATAATCACACACACACATGATGTATGCTTGCTCAGTGCATGGACCTACTACTCTGAGTAGTACTCGTAGGTCCATGGTCTGATAAATCACAGCACATAGCGACCCCCATTCACCCCATTCAAAATGCTGTCCGAGATGTCATATTCCACAATAGGAACACAACAGCCAGAGAGACTGTGAAGAATGGGTTCTGCAGATACGGGGCAGTTGAATTCCAGGGTCAATTATATGGGTTTGTTGCATATAGACCATTTCTAGTATGAATCTAGGTTGGGTTTAGACATGAGCATTACGAGGCATATATCTATCTGGTTATTGCAGAGGCAATGATATCAGGAAGCTATCGGACCGAACCAAAATCCCTCTCATCCTATCGACGCTGACTCTGGAGTCACGCAAGCCCGCGGAGGATTAGTCCGCAGTATCTGGTCACTGCTCCCAAAGCTTCCATCATCGTTTCTAATCGGGTTCTAGCCTAGAGTTTAAATTTGAATCCAAGTTATCCATGCTTTTAGATATTTTGGGAGTCTTCGGCTGCAGAGTTTACATACATGTATTTCTTTGAACAAGCTAGTGACATACATTGGAAACTAAAGAGAAGAATTTTGATAAGACGCTTACCAGGATGTAATTGTAAGTTTATGTTTGCAGTGATATTGTGACCTACATGTACTTGATCCACCTTCATTGCAAATATGAATTTCACGTTAAAGTTTATTTGGTTTAATATATTTTTATTTTCTTTGTCTAGAAACAAAGGAAAGGAAATGAAGGTTTCTTTGGAATTCAATACTCAACAACATTTTTCCTGATTCTTATTAGAAGGTCCGAACAAAGAAAAGAAAACTGAACATGCTGGATTCTCATAATGCAATGATAATTATATATAGAACAGGGTGCCCGTTAGTCATTGTGCATTTCACAGAAATGAGTTTCATTCTGCAAAAACATAGAGTTCAGGGCTTGCCTTTCTTGGATTGACTTCCAGGAAATGAAGCAGAAGCCCACCTTCACCAGATCGATCTCTGTGCCTCATATTGACTGCATTTCCTCATGAAACAAAAATGGTGTACCTCAAGGTTATCTTTCATACCCAGTATTCATCTATGCAAATTTTGTTCTCATCCCTATCATTAATTTCCCTTTCTCTCTATTGTCCTCTGTCCCTCTGCCAAACCATCCCCCATCTTTTTCTCTCTCTCTCCTTTTTTCCCCTCACTTCCGCATCCTTTCTTTCTTTCTATACCTCTATCCTCTCCCAATATTTTTTCCATCCAATCTTTAATATCATTCCCCCTCCTTTCTCTCTCTCTCTCTATTGTTGGGTTCTTGCCCTCCCCCCCCCCCCTCTTTCGGTTCTCCTGTTTTCATTTTTCTTTCTGTCCATATCCCCCTAACTCCCACCTACTCATTCACCCCCCCCCCTTCTTTCTCTCTCTCTCTCAACCCTTTTGCCCCCCCCCCCCTATTCTCTCTCTGTCTCACTCTCCTCACGAAACAAGAAGCAAAGTCAATGGTCTGCTCAGGAAGCCAGGTAGAGCGCTAGGGCAGCCAAAGCTATGTGTGTTAAGCTCATTAGGGAGTATATGTGCGTGCAAAGCAAGGTTTGTCCCATGTCAGCCTACTTTGTAATGCGACTTGCAGACTTACTGCTTGACATACGAGGGGGCAATACTTAACCGCTTCTTGCCAAAACCTCAATAGCCTATGCCAGTCAAGGTATATCTCACTCTTGTGGGATATATGATGTCATGCAATAATGTTTTATGAAGCATGATATACAGTCTTCCGCAGGGAACAGCAAGGAACAGAAGAAAAGATACATGGGGCAAAGGGAGCTTCACCCCCCTCCCAAATATTTTGTTTATTTTCAGGGGGGGTACTTTCAGGATTTAGTGCGTAAATCTGCAACTTTAAATAAGCTTTAACATTTAAAGGTGTTTTCCAGGGTTCTGTTCTTTATTTTAGGCTCTTTTAAGCATTTTTTTGGGGGGAGGTAAATTGAACCAAACCCCATGTATTTTTTTCCCTGAACCATACATGTATGTGAAAATATAATACTCCTGTACAGCCAGACAGTAAATTTTAAAATGAATCAGATATTCACTTCATACGGTACACGTGTTGCTTATACTCTGAATTTGAAATACATTTGTCACTCTGACACAAAGTTATTTCTGTTTGTTTTGATTTTGATTTTTTTTTCTGCTACAGTACATGTAAATGATAAACACATATTTGTGTTATGACATAAATGCAATTGGAATGTATATAAGAATATACATTTACATTCTATAAGATACCTAATAATGGATTCATAGGAATCATATAGAAGAGGATATTAATTCAAGGGTCTATAGATAGCAAATGAAATACAATATATTCATAAAATATTATTTATTTGGCAGTCAGCATCTCGGTTGGTTTCCTCACGATTTCTGGGAAGCTTTGAGCCAAAGGGAGAGTAGCGCAGGAAACACCAATCAGAGTACAGTGGGTAAATGCCAAAAATAAGGACACCGCTAGCTAAATGAACATCAGACAGGTTGATTACAAAGAACAGTTGCGCCCCTAAGAAATAGAACTACCGACTCCAAGGGTGTCTTGAATGGTTTAGCTAGAATCACAAACATTTAAATAAAAAATAAGCATGCTGAAAGACAACAAAGTTGAACTTTGAAATAATTCAAAATTTTGCACTATTTTCTCCCTCTTTTTTCAAGCTCAACCAGTGCAAATCACAAACATTTTTGAGCAGGTTAAAATAATAGTAGGCCTGATAATAACAGTTCTTGTATAGCGTATATCACATTAAGTCATAACGTCCCTATGCGCTTCCAAAGGACTTGGATATTATTACCCTACTATTATCATTATTATTTGGTTTGAACTAATGTCTTTGAAAACCAAGCATCTTGGGGGAAAACAAACGAAGCACTAAATGCCGATAACTATATAGTAAAAACAGTTCAGGATTTTTTAACATACCTCATAATTACCCATTAGAGTTTATAATGCAAACTTGATATCGCATTTACACCTAGTCGTAAAAAAATAATTGTAAAAGATAATCTGTTCAGTCTGCGATGCTACAATTACAGAATACTTTCACTAAACTAAAAAATATCACTGACTTTTCATTTCTTTGCAATAAAATATGCCAAAAATACCTCAAATATCAATATCAGACTTTGTGACTCTGATGACAAAAGTAAATAACTTCTTTGATTTTAAGGTACCGATAATTGATTTTTCATAAATTAAAACCTTTCGAACTGTAGTAAAGTTATCTGCAAAGCTACAAGTAGGTCAGTTGAAAGGCATGCATGTCAGTAACAAAAAAAAAGGAAATTTATGCCTTTAAAGTTTTTCCAATAATTCTGACTTTTCAGTTTATACATTAATAGCTGATGTGAACTGTGGTGAAATGATTTCTTTTTAATCATAGGAATTGGAACAAACATATGAATCTACATTGGAGAAACCTTGCTCCTACTATCTCGACCGCATCTCCATCCTCGAAGCCAAGATAAATGCTCGAAAGGAAAGTTGTGACTTGAGAGATTAGCGGTGTAGGATGGAGAATGGCGTGGGTCTAGCGCAGTTACCGTGGCGACCTGGCAAGTCTAGACATTGATATATCGGATTGAATAAATGACAACATGTTTAGTTTGGGATTAAGCAGGAAATGGGGGGAGAAAAGAAGGTTCTATCCGCGTTTATCTCCAGAGGAAGAGGGGTTGAGGAGTTGAGGTGTAATACATCAGCAGGAGTAAGGCTCAGAAGCTCTCTGTGGGGCCAATGACTCAGAGAGTAGTCTGCATTGCCAGACCAGCATAGACATTAGGTGGAGGTGACAGGCAAGTTAGGCCTCATGACAGCCAAAATTGCCCCTCATATTTGCAAAATGGAATACTTGGGGGGCCATCTTTACTAAAGTTCCCCCATGATGTACCAGACACAATAATCCACAGCATTTTAGAAAATCAATATTCTATATACATGTACATGTACAGCAGAATAATTATACAGCATAATTGGTTAATGGGCAAATAATAGTAGCCATTGATATAAAATAAATAGGAACAAAAAATTCAAAAATTGCCCCATTGTGGCAAAAATAGCCCCTAAAAATAAAAATTTTCTTTCCTGCATCAAACCCTGAGAGTCACAGACTCTTTTGTCTTAGAGCAGAGTCAGTATTCATTCGCATGCATAAAATATTTTAGGGTTCTCATGACTATGGATGGGACACTGACTCATGTCGTTGCAGTCGTAATAATAGTCGGACAAAGTTCCAGTGATAAGGAGGAGGACGTCCCCACAGGACGGTTTCATTCATATCCGAAACTGTGACTCACATCTAGTTTGAATGGACTTGAAGATCTAGTAACCAAATTTTCTATAAAGGGGAATGAAACCTTTGGAATATTTGGACTTGTGTGGAAACAGAAAAATCAAAGAACAAGCACACAGAAAATTTGAGCAAAATCGGACAAATAATGAGAAAGTTATGAGCATTTGAATATTGCGATCACTAATGCTATTGAGATCCTCTCATTGGCAATGAAACAAAGATGTGTGATGTCACATCATCACATGTGAACAACTTTCCCTTTGGTGGACTATAAATACCCCCAAAATGTCTCTTTTTGCTCTTTCGTATGGTAATGCAAACTCTTTATCCATCTTTTCTTGGAAAATTGTATTACATGCCCTCCTATAGAAAGAATGCATGATCTACTTTATAGAAAGAAAACATGATCTACTGATAGATGTGAGAAAAGAGGCAGTTTAAGTGAAATATATACAAAAATACTGGAAGAGTTGTTCACAAGTGACATTACACATCTTTGTCGCATTGCCAATGGGAGGATCTCCATAGCATTAGTGATCGCAATATTCAAATAGTCATAACTTTTCTCATTATTTGTCCGATTTTTTTTCAAACCTTCGTTGATCTGTTTCTTTTATTTTTCTGTTTTCACACAAGCTATCTTGTTCCAAATGTTTTATTTTCCTTTAAGCTACAATAACCTTTCTAGACTTTCAATCAAATATCTCAGATATTTCTTACTATTTGTCTGATCTCTGTCAGTACAGGGGTTGGTTTCACAAAGCCGTTCATAAAGATAACCATGACTTCACAAATGAATGTACTTATAAATTGGTAATGTGCGAGCTTAAATTCTTTAGTTTTACCACGAGCAAAACGGTAACTACCGGGGGGGGGGGGGTACATTCAATCGCAAATGAGACTGCCATGTTTTGATGACGGTGTGAACATGAATCTGCATCATTCTAAATTAAAATCTAAAAATAACTTTGTGACTCCTGAGCCCCCTCCCCAACCTAAAATACAAACGATTTCATGGGAGATTTCAAACTTAACCCTCCCTTCTAACAATATGCTCACCTCCCCCCCCCCCCACACACACACAACATCTCTATATCTACCCCTGATACACAGTGTATGACGTAGACATTAATTTCAGAAAGCTGGTGGGTGTTTCATTAAGCTGTTCGTAAGTTAAGAACGACTGGTGATCCTGGTATACACCAAAATGTTCATTGGCGATGGTTTAGCGCATAAGAAATGTTCACCAGTCATTCTTAACTTACAAACAGCTTTATGAAACACCCCAGGTTAATTCTAAAGCAATTCATTTGGGGTGATTTAATAAAGTTACCCCTGTCAAGTGGTATTCAGACTTTAACCATTATCATGAAAAAAATTGCATGAAACAAAATTATAACAGGAAAGGGGGTCAAAGGTGAGTCAATTTTGATTGGTTCTCTGGATGCCCCCCCCCCCACACACACACACACGCTATTAACATATTTGATGACAGAATTTAGCATGAACAAGAAAAATTACGGTGAAAACAGAGTGTCCAAAACATAGGCGGCGGAAGCGGGGGGGACGGGGGGACCTGTCCCCCCCCCCTAAATTTGAGGTGGGGGGACGGTCCCACCCTAAATTTTTAGTCGAGAACCTTTTTTTTTTTTTTTTTTGCTTGTCAATTTTTTTCCTGCGTCCCCCCTAAATATGTTGTTGTCCCCCCCCCTAAAAGTTTTGATAACTTTTTTTTTTCTTTTTTTGCTTGTCAAATTTTTTACCTGTGTCCATCCCAAAATTTTAGGTGGACCCCCCCTAAATTTTTTGCCTTCCGCCGCCAATGGTCCAAAATAATTATAAGATGAGTTCCATCCTAATTATTCCCTTTCCCTCATCTTCTAAACCCCTACACATATTAAACCCCCTCCTTCCCTCTCTGTCTATTTCACCCAATGCAACAAAGTCTAAAATATCATTGCACTACCTCAGAAACATGGTCACAAGCAAAGCAATGTCACTAATAATTAATATAATCCAAGTTTACCCAAGTACGTGTGGAGCGTTGTGGCCCAGTGGATTAGTCTTCTGACTTTGAAACAGAGGGTCGTGGGTTCAAATCAGCCATGGCGTAATTTCCTTCAGCAAGAAATTTATCCACATTGTGCTGCACTCAACCCAGGTGAGGTGAATGGGTACCTGGCAGGATTAATTCCTTGAATGCATGAGCGCTGAAAGGCAGCTCGAGCTAAAGCCGGGGTAATAATAACAATAACATCGTGCCTCGGAATAGAATATTTGCCTATTATTATTATTACCCCCCCCCCCCCACACACACACACAAAGGAACTCGGGGCAAATTCACCCCAAACTGCCCTAAAGAGTCACAGAAAACTAAATATGAGCCACGAAAATTCCTATAGAGTCCCATGTAAGCTGTAATACAGAGCTAGCAAATTTTGGTTTGTAAAATCCACATTAAAGTAGCCCTGAAAGGTTTGGGTGGGATCTGAAACTGATACAAAGACGGATCAATATAAATGTTGCACTTACATGTACAACGGAGAAAGGGTTACAAATGATTTGAAATATGAAAGTTCAATTTACCCCCCCCCCCCATTCCTCCACGCTTGCTCTTCATCACAACATGTCTACATCTACCCCTGATAGACAATCCATGATGCATAACAATTGCATCAATACCAGAAAGAGTGTCAAGAGCAATTCAAGTTTAGATGGTTTCAAGGTTGCCCCCACATTAAAAATATCTGGACCTAACTTGATGAAAGAATTTGGTCTGAACAAAAAAAAATACAATGAAAATAGAAAGGGGGTCAAATGATATATTAGATGAGTTCAATCTCAACAGTTTTTTCTTTTCCTCTACCCTCCCAAACCCCTCCATCCCACCCCTTTCACCCTATTCTCCAAACCTGATGAAAATGAAGCCTTGGGTAAGAAATTGCATTAAATTTGAAAGAGGGTATTAAAAAGGAATTCCATTAATCAGATACATGTAATTCAGGCCCCCCCCCCCCGCCATCCATCATCATAATCACATCATCATCACCACCACCATAATCATCATCATCTAATCATCACCATCATCATCATCATCACCATCAACATCATCATCAACACCATCATCATTATCACCATCATCATCATCTAATTATCACCATCATCATCATCTAATTATCACCATAATCATCATCATCTTCATCATCATCATTATCATCTAATTATCACCATCAACATCATCACTATCATCATCATCATCATCATTTTCATCATCATCATCACCACCATCATATATCACAACTTCAACCTATCCTTTGTTTTAAAAATCCCTCCCTTCAACTTTTCAATGTCCGTCTACCAAAACATCAATAATAAAATTGCAGCATAGCAAATTTATTGATTAGAAAATGATCACAAGCATTTTTTATTTGAATGGTTCAAGGTTTTGTCCTCTCCCCAAGACCCCACCCCAACCAACCTCTTACTGGAACTAGGTACCTTGTAGAAAGCTTATAAATGGAAATTACATAATTTTATAGTCAACAACTGGTTAAAATCACCTCTCCTATATGATCTCAAAAAATTCTGAGTCTAAACTCTAAACTACAATAACATCAAAACAAAAAAAATATGCATGTATAATTATAAAGCTTTCATTTTTCATGACAAAATACGGTCACAAGCAATTTGATTAGGATAGTTCAAGATTGTATATAGTCTGCTCAAGGTCTTTCCTCTGTAATAAATCTAAACTCCTGTTTCACGAGAGCAATGACTCACTATAAGATATATACTGGTATAATCATATGAAATAAAAGATGGGTATACAAGGCTAAACACTGCTGATTTATCTATGTTTATTCAGGAATTGTCAATATCATGTGTGAATTTATGTACATATTATATTGAAAACATGAATGCATATTGGTTCATTATTGTACTACATTGTTTATTAACAGAGTTTTAGTGAAAATATCAAAGGGGTGCTGTAGGCCTTACACAGGTATCGTCCATTTACATGTATTTGCTGTAATGACAACAAAAATACGTTGTGTAAATGTATTTGCAATATGTTTACATTGTTTTTTTAATTTCAATAATTCGATGTGAGAATTCTAAACATGTTTCAAGACTATTAACATATTTTCTTTCCTTGATTCCCTTACCTCTTCTTCCGTTCTTTTTTCTGCCGCTCCAATTACTTCCTGCCACAACCCCTTCCTCCACCACCCTTTTACCTCGCCCCTCCCCCCCCCCCCCCCGTGCCTCATTTTCCCCCAACTCTTCTTCCAATCTATCTCCCCCCCTTCCATTCATTCCCATGATGCAGTTCTCATACTCCTTGTCATATTTCCTTTCCTGTAAACATATCAACCCTCCTCTACATATACCTTCCACCTCTTTTTTCCCCCTCTCCTCACCCCTCCCTATCTCTTCTTCCATTCTCTATCTCTCTTCCTTTCACTCCCATCGCCATGTATCTCATACTCCTTGTCATAACCCCCTTCCTCTAAACATCACCCCAACCCCCACTCTACATATACCTTCCAACTCTTTATCCCCTCTCCTCTCCTCACCCCTCCATATTTCTTCTTCCATTCTCTATCTCTCTTCCTTTCACTCCCATCTCCATGTATCTCATACTCCTTGTCATAACCCCCTTCCTCTAAACATCACCCCGACCCCCCCCCCACTCTACATATACCTTCCACCTCTTTTCCCCCCCTCTCCTCACCCCTCCCTATCTCTTTTTCCATTCTCTATCTCTCTTCCTTTCACTCCCATCGCCATGTATCTCATACTCCTTGTCATAACCCCCTTCCTCTAAACATCACCCCCACCCCCCCCCACTCTACATATACCTTCCACCTCTTTTTCCCCTCTCCTCACCCCTCCCTATCTCTTCCATTCTCCCTCTCTCTCTCTCCTCCCTCACACACACTCTCTCTCTCTCTCCCTCTCACCCCAATCCTCAGGCCTGCCGTATCCATGACATTGCACTACCATCCATTCTCCCCGCACAGTAAAAAAAAAAAAAATCAACAACCTCCCATGCCATCAAAACTCCAGGTGCAAAGGCATACTGTGCCCTCAGCCTGATCAAATGGCACAAACCATCGCCTTCGTCTTCATTGGTTTAATATCATCTGCAAAAGAACAGGCTTGATTCTGTGCATTTCAATTTAAACATAATAATGGCTGATGTACTGTACATCCAATGTTTTTAGTGGATCCCTCCATTTTCTCAGATCTTTATGACAGGGAATAATTTTGCTTTACAAATTTGAATGGCAAATGAGAGAAAAGCTCTCAACTAAGTAGGCCTAATGTACAGTCCTATGTAAAAATATGCTATACAAACACTTTATGCATAGCAGTCTTTCAAAAATGTGGAGCAAATTGCGATGCGAATCATGCAATACCAGAAAAATTATTCCCTGTATAATGTGTATGATAATTTGCATAATTTGTATAATAATTTGTTTTACTTATGAAAAATATCAAACATCGTACCTACCTCAATTTACATTGTTTGTATAAGTTTAATTTGCAAATGTCATTGTAATTATTCACGACCATTTTATTTTGTTCTGTTGAAAATAAAATAAAACAACTTTGAATTTGAAAAAATTTGAAGATCCATGCATACTCTATATGTGCCGGGCACTACGGTACTACCACATGATACAGGGATGTTAACAAATATGGTTTAGTTGCATCAGATTACACCTCACTGACGGTTTCTTGAGAACTCGCCAATCTTCCCAACCTCTACGGAACCACATCACAATATTTTTATTTACTTTCAATAAGAATATGAATCGATCATTAAAACTACAGTGTATAGACAAGTCCAAATACATCTGGTAGACACAAAAGAGATAGGACATAGCCGGTACAAGTACCAAAATGTACATGTATAATCACTTTTTGTACGGCCAAGTCTTCTGGCAAGTTCAAGGCAAGAACTGAGTCTTCACAATCATGCCATGTCTAAGACACCGTTCTCACTACGTTCCTTAAACTAGTTTACTGGAAACTAGTTTAGTGGAGAGTGGAAACTAGTTTAACGCGTAGTGAGAACGGTCGAAGTGGTCTTGGAAGTGATCTTCCAAACCAGTTCAGAAAACCACCTCGCGATGTAGTTTTCAAGATCGCTTCGCCTCGGTAAACTGGTTTTAGCACAAGTGAGGACACAACCGTTTTTCGGGAAGCGATCTTCGCTTATTTTGTGCGTGCTACTCCAACGACAGGTGTAGAATGCCTACGCTGCGGTTTCGTATTTCGCGCGATCAAGTGGGAATGCTAGCAAAGCGATCTTCCAAACTGGTTTCCTGAATCGGTTTCCTGAATCGGTTTCCAGTAAACTAGTTTTAGAAAGCGTAATGAGAACGGCCTCTATTATTCCATAGGAGGATGAACCACCAGACTCGTCTTTTATTCTTAGAGCTACAATCTCAAATTAATGAAAAAAATATAATTCTGATTACTTCAGGAGTTAAGCACAAGAGAAATTTAAAACACAAGCGCTTTGTAATATCTCCAGCATGCATTAAGGTGCAATACTTTATGCAAAACTATAAATAGCCCTGGTATTTCCCCCCCCCCCCCCTCCCAAAAAAAACTTTTAGAACTTTTGTACTTTCTTACCTGGATTGAAGAATATGGTTGATTTCAGATACGCGAATTCTTTATCGTCGATCTCCAGTGTCTGACACTTTTGGAAAAAAGCATTTAAAGTATCTATGTCCGACGTGGTGGGAATTCCTTGTGTTGCAATAATATATTTCAGTAGGGCGCCCTCACGACAATCCTTTTCCGAACACGATCTGGCAACGGATGTCACCGTAGATGTGGGCTTATTATTTACATTGGTGGTATTATCTTGCAAGTCTTTGGGAAAAGAAACTTTTTCCACTTGTATGTGGAACTCACATTGCGCCATGGTAAGAATAAGGAGTTCTGACCAGCAGTGCTGGAGAAGTCGTACACGATCGCTCCGTGAGAGACACAGCACCGCGGGTAGATTCCGGATGAAATCCACGGTTTTGAGGAGGAGCTGGGCCGCGTACGGACACACCTCCTCCGAGTGTTTGAGTTTGATGATCGTGGGTAGAGTCTGCGTCAAGTGGGGCGCCCTCATTGTGCAATCCCATGAATATATTGCCTCCTGTTCCTTACCCCCGGCCTTCTCTTCTTCCGAATTAGGTTGACACACATCGTCCGTCGCTGCCGGATTCGGCGATGACGACGTTGCTGTGGTCGTCGATGTCCCTGATGATAATAACGTGTATAGAATGCTGTGATGGTTCATCTTTTCTGGACAGTCACACTGTGACGTCGTCGTCGTTGTCGTATTGGAGGGATCGGCTTTGGCACTCATCATATATACAAAAAATTCGGTGGGATTTTTCGTTCTCTCCTTCCTTCCTCCTTGTCTACAGCGTCCTAGTTTGTCTCGTCTCTCCTCACTGGAGAAGGTCTGTAAACCGAGAAAAGATACATTCATCATGAACCTTTGGAAAGGTCTGAACTTAAAAACATTCTTGGCTTGCGAGTTATGGACCATAAATAATCTAATTGCATTCCAAGTACACATAAATAAAGTTTCTTGTATTTATACGACACATTAATAATGTTGCCAATATAATATACATAGGAAAGACATTAAACTGGCATATAAACATACCATAAACAGTCAGAAGGATGAACAAACATAAATGTGTAAGATGCATGTGGGTAGGTCATTTAAGATTAATAAAACAGTATAATGTGTACACAAAGAGTGATAGAAATATCAAATATGTCTGTAAGGGTGAAATATATACAGACAGGAATAAATACAGATCTTTCCCCCAGTTCAGAGGTACTTTTTCTGATCTTCTTTCTTATTTCTCAGTAAACAAAGAATTTTCACATAAAAACAATAATAGAAAATAATAATTTATAATGATAAACTGACACACAAAAAGATGCTCTATACTTTATCCTAAATAGTACAGAGTGCAATGAACTTTTATTTTACATATACATATATACATGTAGCTATATGTAGAATCTATGCAGGAATATCCATGCT
>NC_087248.1:29284200-29311700 GCF_037042905.1 Lytechinus pictus | reverse complement strand
AAAATTTCATCAAAATCGGATGTAAAATAAGAAAGTTATGACATTTTAAAGTTTCGCTTAATTTCACAAATATGCACATCCTGGCTGCTATGCAAATGAGGAGACTATGACATCATCCACTCACTATTTCTTTTGTATTTTATTATATGAAATATGAAATATTTTAATTTTCTCCTCATTGTCAAGTGATACAATGATTAATTCCTCCCTGAACATATGGAATTAGCATTGTTTAATACTATATGGTTCAGTCAAGTTGGTACTTATTGTCAAATCTATAAAAAATGAAATATTGTATAATTCAAACAATAAAAAACAAAAGAAATAGTGAGTGATGGACATCATCGACTGAGTCACCTAGTTGTGCATGCATATCACTGTTTTGTGAAAAATAAGCGAAACTTTAAAATGCCATAACTTTTTTATTTTACATCCGATTTTGATGAAATTTTCAGCACTATGCTAGTTTTATTTTTCTCTATTTATTCAAGTCAGCATTTTCCTGGGGTGGACTTGACCTTTAAGTTGTTTAAACAACTAATGAGCGATTCGCATATATAGTAAATAGTGTTGTTTAAATTAGTTTTAACAGTGTATATGAACCTTATAATAGTTGTTCAAACAGTTTTACCAAGTTTATAAATTCTTAAACAACAAAGTTAAGTTTTTAATGCTTAATTCTCAATAGATTAAACATTGTTGTTAAACTTTTTTTTTAATACTGCGAGGTTCAAATTAGTAAAAAGCGTTGTACCATAAAATTTTAAACCACGTTTTTACTGTATAAAACACTAATATACCTCCATGGTTGAACTACTTGAATATAACAATTTTTATAACATTTAATTATAAGTTTGCCCATCTTCCGAAAATGAAAAGCTCGAATTTTGAGAAAGTAACAGAGACATGCAGACTAGATATCTACTTTACTTTGTAATAATCCAACAGAAAAAAAAGAGTTAGAACTTTATTTTTGTTTTAAATGAGATACCTGCATGTAATGGCATTCTACTTACTACATGTCTTCAAATCGATTGTTTTATGACTTTCTGAAGAAAATATTGTAGTTCATGTTGCCTTGACTTATAGGGCTGTTCGGCAACGCACCTTCCTCTAAACAAAATGCGGAGAAAGTTAATCAGCAAGCTTCGTTATAGTATACTACTGTATATGAAAACTCTAAAAAGTCGAATTAGTACTTTTCTTTATCCATGATGGTTAGCAGGGGGGGGGGGGGTTATACGAAAATGAAATAACAGCAGCATTGAAAATAAGAAATAGTTTACCCGCTCTGCACCCCTCCCCGAGGGTCTTCTTTGCCCCAATCTTGTAGATCAGACGCCCCCACACCCCTAATATTTATTTTTTTCTATGTCAAATGGAAATTCCGTTCATAACATGATAGTTCATCGAACCATTATTTATGTTAGTCCAACTGATAATGATTTGCTTTAATATATTATTTTGTTTATTTAGGGAAAAGTGTCTCGATTTGTATTGTTTGTATATTACATCATTATTTTTTGCCAAATTTCATCGTTATTACGGCCACTGCATGGCGGATCCAGGTGGGGGGGGGGGGGCAAAGCCGGCCCGTGTCGTGAAAACAAAGTGTGCCCCTTGAAATTAAAGACCTTTTTTCTTTCTTTTTTTTTTGCTTGTCAATATTTTTCATGGAAAAATGTGCCCCCCCCCCCCTTTGCAAAATCCTGAAACCGCCCCGATTACGACCATTTTTGGAGAGGATTTGTTTGAAATGAACATAAACGAATTTCAAAAGAAAAATTGAACTGGAAATAAGACAAAGTGGTAAATAGGTTTGGCAATTACACAATAAAAAAACTCATTGTTTAAGCCTGTCACTATAACAACATGTAGTTTAAATTTGTTTTGTAATTGTTTAAACTTTTTGAACAACTTGTTCAAAAAGTTTAAAAAGTAGTTTTAAAAGTTTGAACAGTTGTTTAAAAAGTTCAAACAATAGTTGTTAGAGTGACGGGCGTAAACAACGTGCTTAAACTTTTAAACAGTGGTTTTACAGTGTAGAGCAAAATATGGGTTAGTAGATGTACTGGTTATTAACAAACTAGGATAAGATCTAGGATAAGACCAGACGGAAAATAGACGAAGTGGGTGTAGACCTAATGGCAATTAACATCAGCCCCGACCCTCCCCCCCCCCCCCCCCCCCTCCCCCCGAAGCCCGGTCCTGAAACCACCATCCTTTGTATCCACTCCTAATCCGGGTTTTTTTTTAAATCATGTGTGATTGCAAGAAATCGTGAAGGTCAGGGGGAAAGTCGGTCAGTCAATTCTTGGAACTGTGAAACTCCTCTTCCCATAGCACCAAACCATATCACTCGGACAAGGTACCACCATACAGGACTTGCAATGCAGGTCCCTGGCAGCCAGCAAGGCCTATATAGTCTGCAAACACAGACCCTGTTTGAAACAAATGGGTATTGACATTTGTGTAGCGTGTGGCAAAAGTGGTCAATCGTCAATTGCAATTAGATATTTCAAAAGACATCCTGGCTTATTATGTTTTTAGATATTTTTTTTTTTTTGCCCCCACAAGTCATGGTAAAAAAAAATCATGCGAGTGTACATGCAGAGTATAGACGATCACTGGCACACGAGAAACATTCTTGTTGAGTTGTTCCTTCATTGTCCTTGTAGAAATTGAATTGATATATAACTTGTAGACATCGGAGAATTTGGCGGCGAGTCTTGAGAAACCTTAAATCGATTTACTTCTACTGTAGTCATGGAAATTATAGCGGTCCATCATCATTTTAACTGGAGATGGGAATTTCCCGAAAAAGGCTGAATAGATTAAGTTTTATAATGTGCCACCAGGGGGTACAATGTTACCTTGATTACGTCTCGGTAGAGCTTTTCTTCTTTCCTTTTCATTATAGGCATCTTCACTTGTTTGTTAAGTCAAATCTTTATTTCAGACATTATCTTGCATTGAGTGCAAGCACTTCCCGTGACTGTTTTCAGAACCACAGAGGCAATAGGAGAAAAAAAGGACGAGGAGGAGGAGGAGAAGAAAAAGAAGAAGAAGGAGAAATAGAAGAAGAAAAATACTACTACTACTACTACTACTAATAATAATAATAAGAAGAAGAAGAAGGAGAAGAAGAAGAAATAGTATAGAAGTAGTAGTTAGTAGTAGTAGTAGTAGTAGTAGTAGTAGTAGTAGTAGTAGTAGTAGTAGTAGTAGTAGTAGTAGTAGTAGTAGTAGTAGTAGTAGTAGTAGTAGCAGTAGTAGTAGTAGTAGTAGTAGTAGTAGTAGTAGTAGTAGTAGTAGTAGTAGCAGTAGTAGTAGTAGTAGTAGTAGTAGTAGTAGTAGTAGTAGTAGTAGTAGTAGTAGTAGTAGTAGTAGTAGTAGTAGTAGTAGTAGTATAGTAGTAGTAGTAGTAGTAGTAGTAGTAGCAGTAGTAGTAGTAGTAGTAGTAGTAGTAGTAGTAGTAGTAGTAGTAGTAGTAGTAGTAGTAGTAGCAGTAGTAGTAGTAGTAGTAGTAGTAGTAGTAGTAGTAGTAGTATAGTAGTAGTAGCAGTAGTAGTAGTAGTAGTAGTAGTAGTAGTAGTAGTAGTTGTAGTAGAGCTTGATTCTATAATATATCGCATTCTTTTTAAATTCTTGTTATTCATTGTTCTGCTTCATCGTCATCGAAATCTAACCTTAATTTGGTAAGTGGGTTAATATTTCATGATATTAAAAAAGAAAATAACAGACGGTTACCTGTTGCACAACTCGAGTTTCTCACTGAATTAACATGAAAATACCGTTCCTTTTATCTAACATATGTTGAATTGTTGATGACATCCATTCATCATGCTACACTCCCCTAATGCACCTACATCCATCTCACGGCACCAAGTTACCAGCCTGGAGTGCGAAAACAGTAGTTCAGATAGAAAAACAGAGAGGGGAGAGAGAGTGAGGGGGAAGAGGGAGAGAGGGGGGGGGGAGAGAACGAGAGAGAGACAGGGAGAAAAAAGAGGGAGGGGAGAAGAAATTGAGAGAGTGACAGAAAGGGAGAAGTGGATAGCGAGAAACAAAAGCCGCAATGGAAAGAGATAGATGGTATCCGCAAAAAGTATACGTGCGGCGGTGTGCACAAAGAGATTGATGTCCGCTATCAAAACACACAACTACAAGGTCATTAAAAAGAAACGGCCAAATCCATCCGCATCATTTACGCCTTTGCCTTTTGCTTCAACACCAAAACACAAAAAATAAAATAAAAATAAAAATGGCACCCCCCTGCATCCTCTAAAAATAATGGCGGATGGAAGCATCGCCTGACGAAGCGAGCGACCTTGTCCTGAACACCGGCGATATAGGTCTATACAGCGGTCAATGATCTCGGTATATAGCATCAATTATACATCACTTTTATGCACTCTGTCGCGTCTAGTAAATTGGATTTTTGTGGGCCATAAAGTTTGCCGATGAGAAGAGGTTATTTTATTCATTCTTTCACCTCCTTCCTTCACTCTCCACCTCTCCTTCTTACTGGCGTACAGATGGGGGAGGGGGCTTATGGGATTTTGCCCCCCCCCCCCCCCATGAAAAAAAATTTGTTTCACGAACAAGAAAAAAAAGGATAACAAGAAAAACAAAAGAAGATATTAAAAAAATGAAATATATTTTTGTTGAATAATAATATCGAGATACAATATACGTTCAATGATGCATCCCTTTTTTTTCACCGCGTTTTTGTACATGTATACACTCTTTATTATCATTGATTTATTTACTGATTTTTATTTTTGGTAAATAGACAGCCTGCCTCGAGCGATAAATGATCAGGGAAAAACATGGGCGACGCAGTTTTTTTAATTGCCTGTCCTGATTTAATGGCCATTTTAGGTGATTAAACTGTCTACTTACTCGCAGCTTTTGTTATGTATGGGTACCGAGGGAAACTGAAACTGTCACGTTCCTTTTTACGCTTGTTATAATACACTGTTAAAATAATTTAAACAGCGCTGTTTACTATTTGAATCAAACTGTAGTTGTTTAAACATTTTAAACAAGTGTTTAAAATCTTAAACAACAAAGTTTAAATTCAAATATGCAATTATCAATAATTAAAGCATGGTTGTTTAAACGTGTTTAAAATGTTTAAACAACTACTGTGCGATTCACATAGTAAACAGCGTTGTTTAAATTATTTTTAACAGTGTTATACACGACTGGCGTACAGAAGGGGGCTGGGGGGGGGCATGGATCCACCCCAACGAGAAACTAAAAAAAATATTCATGAATGAATAAATAAATAAACAATAACTAAAGACCAAGACAGAGGGAGTAAAAAAAATGGTAATAGATTTTTAGATTAACAAAATTATTACAAAATTTAGATTTTTGTATTAGTAAGAAAGGTAATTTTTTTGCTCGCTCGCAGTCTTTTCGAAATGTTGGCCCATATGCCATCATCTGAGCCCCACATTTTAAAATTCATTTCCACATGAGTACATCATTTAGATATATATTTTCTAAGTCTTCAAAAGTATTTATTTTCAAAATTTTATAACATAAGAAACCAATAGTCATACAAATATCAAGTGGCTGTGTTACATTGAAAGTACCGTATAAAAGCGAATGATTGAGTCAAAAGATTGATTATTTTTGTAAGATTTTTTTTTCATTCCATCAATATTTTGGCCAAATATTGACCAATTATTAAGCATGCCTAATAGCGGTGTCAATTTTTAACAACTGATTTCATGAGAAATAAAAAAAAAAAATATTGGATATCGATTCAACACGTTTGGATAGCAATCTTTCAGGTGATGTTAAAAAAAAACTCTAGGGTGTAATTTTGACACCTATGCTATTAGGACACAAACTAGTGTCATTTTTACACCCTATTATAATTTTCGAAATGTAGGTTCTTTAGATCCCAGATTGCGACAGTTACTCTCAAGAAAGATCGATTTCTTTAATGTACAGAATGATTATTCATTTTTCTCATTAATCTCTGTTTCCTTGATTTCATTCGGATCAGAATCCTTCATTTTGCAGACGATACGGAAAATTGAAATATCATCGATTCCCTAGGGCCGATCGCAGTCTGACTTGTTATCGAATAGTTGCTAGGCAACCGTTCGTCACGTGAACAAGTTGAAAAACCGAAACTAATTACAGTTTCCCAAAAGCCTGAAGAGAGTTCTGTCGCAATTATCGTTATTTCTATATCTTAGTCTTTTCCCCTATAGTACTATTCCACGGCCTCGTCTTACAAAGAGTTGCAATTGATCCGGTCAATCGCACACTATGGAAAGCCAGCAACGTCAACATCTATTATGCATGTATGTTCAAAATATTTTCTAACTATGATGTATATTCATACTTTCATTGTTTTCTTGAAAGTACAGTATGCATCACTTGGTTCTCAAAGGACATTGTGCAAAGTTCCTGAAGAAAATATTATGTCATTGATGGATTTCCATATACTTGAGGTTGATCGGATCAATCGTATAAGTTTTTGTAAGACGGGGCCAATATCCGTCATAAATCGAGGTTAGTGTTTAGTTTGGAGTGTAATTATCTTTCTGGGTTTCGGAAGACATGAGAGAGAATGGCAAGGCCGGCCCAGAGTTCATTAGAGATCGAAGGGAAATGAACTACGATAAGAATTGAATAACTACTTTATTTTATTTCCTCCCTGTTCCCCCTTAAACCAACATGACTCCGCAATGTCTTTCTTTCAACATTTTGCTGTCAAAATACAATGTTGGAATTAAACAAAGGTTATTTCGGTGGAAATTCTGATGAATGCTCTTTAAAGGTCAATTCTACCCCAGAAAAATGTTGGTTGCAATAAATAGAAAAAATAGCATAATGCTGAAAATTTCATCAAAATCGGATGTAAAATAATAATAATAATAATGGTGGCTACTTATATAGCGCACAGGTCCACCTTTCGGTGCTCATGGCGCTTCAAGGAAAATAAACACAAAACACAACAATAGAAAACAAAAAAGAATAGAATTTGAATTCTCCTGAATAAACACAATAAGAAAGTTATGACATTTTAAAGTTATATGCAAAAATCAGTGACATGCAAATGAGACAGTCGGTCATGTCCCCCACTCATTATTTCTATTGTTTGTTTATTGTTTGAATTATATAATATTTCATTTTTTACAGATTTGAAAATAAGGGCCAACTTGACTGAACCATATAGTATTAAAATAATGCTAATTCTACATGTTCAGGGAGGAATTAGCCTTTGTTTCACTTGACAATGGTGAGAAAATTAGAATAATTAGAATATAACAAAATACAAAATGAATAGTGAGTGGATGACATCGTCAGTCTCATTTGCATATACCGACCAGGATGTTTTGTGAAATCAAGCGAAACTTTAAAATGGCATAACTTTCTTATTTTACATCCAATTTGGATGAAATTTTCAGTGTTATGCTTGTTGGATTTTTCTCTCTTTATTTATTTTTAACTTTCCGTTGGGGTGGACTTGTCCTTTAAGGGGGAGCGTTACCTTACACCAGGCTTGTATAATGACAACTAATAACAAAAAGGGAGGTTTTTGAACAATGGTAATAAAGGTAATGATAAATAATATAATTATTCAATTTTTTAAAGGTTTAATTCAGACGTCACATGCGAGTGGTGACATGATACCATGTTCACATAAATCGGAAAAATCATTAATTCGTATACACTCAACAAAATTATCAGACATCAGTGGGATATATGGGGGCACGATACAACAACGTAATCAAATAATTCACCAACAAAAACTTCAGCCCTTCCTCTGTCATTTTTTTTACCAGGGAATGTGGTATTCGGATGAAATTGGTTTCAATCTCTGCTATTATTTTCATTTGGGAAGGCATTTCAGTTTTATATTATATCCATGGATATAAAGTTTTAGATCACGTCTTTCATGCAACATGATTTATACACAACAAAAAAAGTAAGTCCCCCCTAAATCAAATTGCTGTAACTTTTGAACGGAAATATTTTGAGATATGATATTCCGTAGGTGGTTTTCTACACTCATTAAGCAACTCCTGGGGAAAAATAAGATTGATCGGTTGAGTCATGCATGAGTAATTAAAGATTGAATTAAAAATGACCATTTTTGAAAGTCACAAGAGTCGTTTTTCAGATTGTGCAAATACAAAGTTGGGCAAATGTTGTCTTTAGGTGAATTTTATGGTGTTATGCTGTTTTACTATCCATCATTTAGCCACTACACACACAATTTTGATATGATATGTTCATGGTTGAGTGAGCATAATGTATTGCACGGGCCGCGGAAGCGGGGGGGGGGGGCTGGGCGGGGAGCTTCAGCCCCCTCCCCCCACTTTTTTCCAAAAGCATGTACAAAAATGTAAAATAGACCATACGATTGTGATTTTTTGCATGGTCAGCCCCCCCCCCCCCACTTTTAAAACCCTTCCCCGGCCCCTGTATTGTGACGTACCATCATAGGGGTTTATGGTAGTATCCTCTACAACTTGTTAGAGCATGTTAAAATTTGAAAATGTTGGTGGCTCCCCCGATTATAGGCCCCTCCCCCATTTAAAAATTTTGGACCCACCACTGATTTGTCCATAAATTAAACTGATCATGAAAAATTGTTAGGGAAAGAATACATTTATGCAGTATAAAGAGTATTCATTCCTAAGTTTTCGAATGTGCTCGCTCAACCATGAAAATGTTTAAAGTTCGGAAAGTGTGTGGTGATAGAAATGATGGATGATAAAAACGATAGCAATTAAAGTCTTATTTGAAACCGAATTTGCCCCCAATATTAATTTTATTACCCTTTAAAATGAGTCTGTGACATTGAAAATACAAATTTTCCCACTTTGATGCGTGCTCACTCTTCCATAAATAAACAAATCGATTTCATTTTTGCACAGAATTCTGCCCATAGTTTGATAAACATTACTGCCAAATGACATTGCTAAAGACAGCCGTGAAAAAAAGTTCCACCATATTGAATAAGAGGTTACTTATTCTTAAACATGTGCACCCATAATGTACACAAGTCTATGAGAGACGAAGTCAAAATTTTAACAAATATGAAATGAGGGTTTGTTTCATGGACGGTTTTTGTTACTTCTGCCAATAGTTATTTCATGAAACTTCGTACATGGCTTCAGAGTAACACTATCCAAAAGGCGCGCACACCAAAATAACCATTCGATACGACACAGAGTGGGGACAAGGCCTTGAACTTTCTTTTCATTTGCATAATTTTCGAATATTGTGTGCTCACTGATGCATTAAACATCGGGATTTTCATAAAAATCAAATCAAATGAACTATGCAAGGAGGTTTGTGACAGATATCCATTGTAACAAATCGCATTTTTTCCAATAACGTAAAAAAGAGCTAATCGCATTCCACATGTTCATTCAAGCGTGGATATTTAATTAAACGCCTCTGAATCATTGAAGCAAGTTAATTGGTCATGAACATAACGAAAAAGTTGAGAAAAGATCATTTTCAGTTCCCAAAATGAACCAATACTCGCCTATGATATTTGAAAATCGTATTTTTTTTTTCAATAAATGTTCATTGAACCGTGAAACGATGAATGTTGTTGAAGAAACTCTTCCAAAACTAACTGTCATCATATTCTATAATTTTTATTGATATAAATGTGTAAAAAATCAAATTATAGCAAATTTGGACTTGTGTTTATTCAACCGTGAAATTTAGCCAAAAAAGTTGTATCGTCTTTTAGAGAGTACCTTTTACAAGCCTTCTGACTACTTTTTATGATGAGAATGTGGAATTAGTTCCAATAAAATGGAATCAAAGTCATGATATTTGGCTTGTGACTTTTGAAAAGTGACATTTTTGCCTTCTGACAGTGCTCACTGAAGCATGAAGTGAAATACGTCCATAACGTTTACTCAGAGGGTAGCTTATAAAATTACCTACACGCCCATGTAAAAATATATTAAAAACTCGCATTGGTTCGGAACTTATTGATGTTTGTTTAAGGGGGGACTTACTTTTTTTGTTGTGTATATAATGAGCTTTTTCATTTTATCTGACAATTACTTTTCAGACATAAAAAAATAATTACATTTCAGATTTAACAAAACTTGGTACAGGTCTTGACGATCTTAGTACTTTTTTCTGAACGTTCACTTTTGTGATTCGTATTTTCCCTTCTTTTCATTTATTTATTCTGTTTTAAAACAGTAAAGTACACAATTGTCATTACCTTTTCCGTGTATCACAGTATAGATTATCTTATAGTCAATAATTAAATATGGAGCATGGAATCTCTGCATCGAAAGAAATTACATCTACAAAAATATTGTTCGCTTTTCGCCCCCCACCCCCCCCCCCCCCCCGGTGCACGCTTCTGTCAGGTATTTAAACGCCAAAAAGAGCTTCTAAAATGTAATGGGCGATTCCATGCTAGAAAAATCAGCTATTTTCGCAACATTTTTCAATCTATTGTCAAAACAAACAAAGAACTTCAATTTGTATTGTGGTAATAATAGAGTACTACTGGGTAGACATATGAAAAAGTGACAACCAACAAAAATATGCATGCTGTCCATGGGTGGATTAAAGGTGAAAATGTTGCGTGTCGGATACGGGACATTTCTGAGTCCCGTACGACACACAACATTTACGCCCTTAATTCAGCCACAATCAAATATTTTTTGTTGGTAATCAGTTTTTCACATGTCTACCCACTATAACTTTATTATTGACCAAAAATAATTTTTCATTGCTCAAGCAATCAGCTAAGAGACTAGAAATTGTTGACAAAATGTCCCGTACGACACGTATGGAATCGCCCTACTATAAGGTTGCATTTTCGAAGGGCTCAAAGTCGAACTTAATTGCGCGGTCACATTTTCTCCGACCGCGGCCGTATGGCGAGTCGAAAACAGCCGTTTTCTTGATTTTTCATTCAAAGCACCTATATGTAGCTGGTACAAAAAATGTTAAAACGGCTGTTTTCATCACAGGGTTGATGTCCTAATATTCGATATGAATGTTTGGAGGATTTAAAGAGACAGAGCTTGAGATCGAACGCGGAAATAAGCCTCACTCGTGAGTTTTCATGGCCATTTTTTTTTCTTCAAAACATCCTGCTTGCATGTAAAGCTATTTAGTTGGTATAGACACAGGAAATGAAAAATATTCTAAATAATTACTTCATCTGGAAAGGATTCAAGGTTAAACAATGCTATTAGCTGCCTTCTTTTTTATATATAGATCTTTTGTAATGACTTTTGAATCGCTTCGTGATACGATATAAACAATTTTGTTTATAGGTCTTCATTAAAAATGAGGAATGGCTTAATTTACTTCAAAAATCTTTGTGCAAGTGAGAACAGCGTAGGAACGTCTCTTTTTTTTTTCTATTTTCTATTTTTCTTTCTTATAATAATTCTGGCGATCGACCATTTCACTCCAATCTAACAATGCATAATATG
Organism: Lytechinus pictus; assembly: GCF_037042905.1. NCBI lineage: Eukaryota > Metazoa > Echinodermata > Echinoidea > Temnopleuroida > Toxopneustidae > Lytechinus > Lytechinus pictus. Next base: position 29,300,232 of record NC_087248.1, on the reverse strand, counting down.
AAACCAGATTTTTACGTAACATTTACAGACGTTCAACCAATGGCAGAACGTCGCGAAGGGCCAAGGGCGACTCAAAATGAAATACTTCCGTAACGGAATACTATAGGCCTACTATTGAATGGTAATAGGTAAATTGCCAATTCGTCTACTGCCAACTCGTCCACTCACCACATTGTCTACTTTCATTAAGTCTAATGCCATTCCGTCCATCAGCATTTCGTCTAATAACCATTTGGTCCGATAATCATTTGGTCCAATCATCACTTCGTCTAATCACCATTTCGTCTTTGACCATTTCGTCTCATAACCAGTTGGTCTAAATAATGTCCATTTCATTTTCATTCATTTTGCACAATAAACACTTGAGTCCAATTAGACCAAATGGTAAATGGACTAAATGGCTATTTAACCAACTGGTTATTAGATGGAATGGCATTAGACTAAATGAAAGTGGACCATGTGGTGAGTGGACGAACTGATGGTAGACCAAATGATAGTAGACGAGTTGGTAATTGGACGAATCGGCAATAGACGAATTGAAAATAAACCATATTGAATGGTGGCATGATAAGATCTGGCGGGGCGAGGGAGAGCTGATTTATATTTTGCATTCTTTTTGAAAATTTGCAGGAGCGAAGTGAGCGAGCCATAAAAATTGACATTATCATGATATAACATTGATTCCCACCCTATAGATTTGGTACGTAATGGTGTTAAATCAACCACAAATTTAAGGAAATAGAAAGAGGGTTCGACACCCCCCCCCCCGACCAGTACTTAAGTGTTTTCAAGGATACCAGTAATCCGGTCACGTTTCGTCGTTATAGACGTTGGAAATTAACACTCCATTAAAACAATCAATCATTGTTGAGTATCTTTTTTGTTAATTGATATTTTGGGCTTATTTCCTCAATTGTAATTTGAAGCTGTAGTTTTATTTTATCTGAACAAAGGTTCGTGTCTCGTTATAGACTTTGCTCGTCCGATGCCAGGCCATGATGGGTGTTTAATATAAATGTTTGGTTTGGTTATCCATGTAATCAGATGAATAGTTTTACGTTTATTTCCTCTTCTTCTTCTTCGTCTTAGTAGTAGTAGTAGTAATAGTAGTAGTAATAGTAGTAGTAGTAGTAGTAGTAGTAGTAGTAGAAGTAGTAGTAGTAGTAGTAGTAGTAGTAGGAGTAGGAGTAGTAGTAGTAGTAGTAGTAGTAGTAGTAGTAGTAGTAGTAGTAGTAGTAGTAGGAGTAGTAGTATAGTAGTAGTAGCAGCAGCAGCAGCAGCAGCAGCAGCAGTAGTAGTAGTAGTAGTAGCAGCAGCAGTAGTAGTAGAAGTAGTAGTAGTAGTAGTAGTAGTAGTAGGAGTAGGAGTAGGAGTAGTAGTAGTAGTAGTAGTAGTAGTAGTAGTAGGAGTAGGAGTAGTAGTAGTAGTAGTGGTAGTAGTAGTAGTAGTAGTAGTGGTGGTAGTAGTAGTAGTAGTAGTAGTAGTAGTAGTAGTAGCAGCAGCAGCAGCGGCAGTAGTAGTGGTAGTAGTAGTAGTAGTAGTAGTAGTAGTAGTAGTAGTAGTAGTAGTAGTATAGTAGTAGCAGCAGCAACAGCAGCAGTAGTAGTAGTAGTAGTAGTAGTAGTAGTAGTAGTAGTAGCAGCAGCAGCAGCAGTAGTAGTGGTAGTAGTAGTAGTAGTAGTAGCAGCAGCAGTAGTAGTAGAAGTAGTAATAGTAGTAGTAGTAGTAGTAGTAGTAGTAGTAGTAGTAGTAGTAGTAGTAGTAGTAGTAGTAGCAGCAGCAGTAGTAGTAGAAGTAGTAGTAGTAGTATAGTAGTAGTAGTAGTAGGAGTAGGAGTAGGAGTAGTAGTAGTAGTAGTAGTAGTAGTAGTAGTAGTAGTAGTAGTGGTGGTAGTAGTAGTAGTAGTAGTAGTAGTAGTAGTAGCAGCAGCAGCAGCGGCAGTAGTAGTGGTAGTAGTAGTAGTAGTAGTAGTAGTAGTAGTAGTAGTAGTAGTAGTAGTAGTATAGTAGTAGCAGCAGCAACAGCAGCAGTAGTAGTAGTAGTAGTAGTAGTAGTAGCAGCAGCAGCAGCAGTAGTAGTGGTAGTAGTAGTAGTAGTAGTAGCAGCAGCAGTAGTAGTAGAAGTAGTAATAGTAGTAGTAGTAGTAGTAGTAGTAGTAGTAGTAGTAGTAGTAGTAGTAGTAGTAGTAGTAGCAGCAGCAGTAGTAGTAGAAGTAGTAGTAGTAGTATAGTAGTAGTAGTAGGAGTAGGAGTAGGAGTAGTAGTAGTAGTAGTAGTAGTAGTAGTAGTAGTAGTAGTAGTAGTAGGAGTAGGAGTAGTAGTAGTAGTAGTGGTAGTAGTAGTAGTAGCAGCAGCAGCAGCGGCAGTAGTAGTGGTAGTAGTAGTAGTAGTAGTAGTATAGTAGTCGCAGCAGCAGCAGCAGCAGTAGTAGTTGTTGTAGTAGTAGTTGTTGATGTTACTGTTGTAGTAGTATTGTTGTTGTTATTATTTCCATTAACGTTAATGCTATTGTTGTTATTAGAATTATGGTAACCATCATCATCATCACTTTTATTCCGCACTTATTGGGGGATCCAACCCAAATAAAAAGCAGTGTTGCCAGGTCCAAGCTGAAGAAAATCCCCAAAAGGCCCCTGAAAAATCCAAAAAAAATTCATACAACTTCAGTTTACTGAATTAATCGGTTGAATTGCGTAGGACATGCGCTGATGTATATACAATCCCTGTGTTAACATCGACGCATGGTGTTAACTATCTACAGTAGATCGTATACATGGTATGTTATTAGCGATTATACCTGGGCGTTATAATTACAAATTTTATTGCTTTTCAACAAAACCTTCAAAATTCCCATAAAATAGACCCCCTAAAATCCCCAAAGTTGGTTTAATCCTCAAATATATTTTTTCATCCCCAAAGGCTTCTGAAAAGTTGTTTTAGAGGGAAAAAGAAAAGTCGATTGATAGGTGAAAGTTTAAACAATATTGGACAAACAATAAGTAATCACTATACCCAAGGAGATTTCCAATTGGCCGCATTTGTGAAGTCATGGTGATGTAAGGTATGCTCTTCCACATACTCCAATGTATAAAATTGCTAAAATGTCATTTTTTCAAAGGTTTTACTTCATATTATATTTTTCTTTCATGAGGACATAAAAGAATATGCTACGTTGGTTATATTTTGATTACTGCCCCAGGGGAATAGAGAAAACCACCAAATCCTGATTACTAAAAACATGGGCTATGGGGAAGTTGTCCTTGCCCCTTGTCATAATTTACTTAACCCAGTTGCCAATTTGAAATTTACATAGTCTTTGGGATCTCAAGTTTAAACAAGCCATAACTGCCTTATTGTTTGTCCGATTTCTTTCGAACTTTCACCATTCTGTTTTTAACATTTTTCTCTTTTCCAACACAACAGTTTATGACCAATGTTGGATTCCCCTTTAAGGATATGTTTAAGTGAATAGGAAATATGTACAACTACATTCCAATTATTTATTTATTCTCTGTTAAAAGCTATTTTTAGTCAAAATAGAATAGTAGACAGAATAAAATAGATTAACCATAGCTATGAGACGCATTGACCTGGGTGGTGTTTCATAAAGCTGTTCGTAAAGTTACACAACTTTATGCACGACTGAAACCCGTTCTTTGGTGCTAAATCAGTTACTAGGGCGTAGAGATATATACTAATAACGCGTAATTAGTATACATCTCTATGTAGTATAGGGATATCATTTAACACAAGAAAGGATCACCAGTCGTGCGTAAAGTCATTCGTAATTTTCGAACAGCTCTACGAAACGGGTCCCTTGTCATTTTATATGCTCATCATCTCCATAGCTCTCTCTGTTTCCATTAGGTTGACTGCCAAATCAGAATATTATTTCATCCACACACTAGGAATAGGGGTGCAAGGAAGGTACAACTTTGCGGGAAAAGGTGCAGAGCGAGTATTCAGCGAATATATATGCTCGAAAGGTGCACTTTGCACCTTTCAGAGAGGTGCAAAGTTGCATCTTTCCCAAAAGGTACAAAGTTCCCAGTGTGACATCTGTTCTGCACCTTTCAAGGTGCAAAGTTGAACATGTTTTTCTTAGTGTGCATTTTTAGTTCCAAATATATAATGTAATTTAAGGCCGAGCAGCTTTCCGGTCCTTCTTCATTCATGATAATATTATATGGATCACATTTGATCTATACATAATATAATTGGTTTATTACCAATTCGTCTAATGCCAATTCCTCCAATTGCCAACTCGTCTACTACCATTTGGTCTATCATCAGTTCGTCTACTCACCGCATGGTCTACTTTCATAATCTAATGCCACTCCGTCTAATTACCATTTGGTCTAATTAAAGTAAAGTGTTAATTGTGCAAAATGAATAAAAAGAAAATGGGTATTAGACCAACTGACACGAAATGGTCATAGACGAAATGGTAATTAGACGAAGTGATGATTGGACCAATGATGATTGGACCAATTGGTTATTAGACGAAATGGTAATAGACGAAATGGTGATTAGACAAAGTGATGATTGGACCAAATGGTTATTAGACCAAAAAGTAATGGTTGTTGGACGAAATGTTGATGGACGGAATGGCATTAGACTAAATGAAGGTAGACCATGTGGTGAGTGGACGAGTTGGCAGCGGACGAATTGGCAATTTACCGTATAATTCGCATCTTTTCCAAGGCGAGAGTCAGAACCGCTACAACGCGACGAATCCATATCCGGGGTATTTTTCTTCGTTTTATTCCAAACATTAATAAACATTTGATTTTCGTTTGAAGACAGATTGAAGAAAAAATAGGGAAGACGATGTGTCCTCCTACCAATTTAGCCCGTTCATCTATCCCAAGGGGGTATTGAAAAAATTCTAAGAAAAGAAAAGCAGGGCCGTATCCAGGATTTTCTTTGAGGAGCTTCCGAATTTTAAAGAGTGAACCCTTTCTAGTTCATGATCAGTTCCGTTACTCCCCGGGGCTGATACACCTTTCGCCAATCGGGGGAGGAGGGGGGGGGGGGGTCAGCTACATTTTCTCTGATCGGCCGCTTAAATATATAATGCGAGGGCAAAATCATTAAAAAAAATATTTTATATGGATTTACACCTAATAAGTTAACGCTCAGAGAAATTTTTGTAATGGTGATGAAATTATATGCGTATATCTCAGTAAACAATTCTAGCGCGAAGCACGAGCTGAAATTTGTAATATACAAGCATAAAACAGGAAAGGGGCCTGTTTAGGACTGTTTGCAGTGACTTTTTTATATTCAGCACTTTTTGTAATCATTTACAGGATGCGGAATCGCGTACCTCACTGAGACAAAATAACGAAATTCGAATCGTGAGCATAATAATCTGTTCAATTTGACAAAAAAAAAATACGGGATATATTTTAAGCCCCTATAGTTTCATTCACTTTTTTAAAATTCCTTTCCTCCTCTCCTTCCTTTTTTCTCATTTTTTTTTTCTCTCTCTTTTTTTTCTGCTGGCAAGCGGCGTGGTTCCACGGAACCCATGGAACAACCCACAAAACACCCCCCCCCCTGGCTACGGCCCTGAAAAAACTGAAAAACGAACAAACAAACTTTTACGAACCCTAGCTGGCGAAATCCCAAATTTGCTGCGCTCGCAAGCATTCGCCGCTCAGCGAATTACCCCTATTTACATCTATAGTAGATGGTAACATCTTACATCATTATTCCTCACATGTTTTGTGTGTCGGGCCGTAGGCGGCGGGGGCGGCGTTACGTAATATCTGGTTCATTTCCATTTAATTTTAGTCCAAGGGCGTACAATTTTAATGGAAAACACTCACTATAGAGCATGCAAGTGCTCCTTATTTATAAATAAAAGTGGGTTTAGTATCGACAAAATAATGTTGAAATCCTTTACGGGGCACATTGAAAAGGCGTTCTAATAGCTGATTCACTTTTTTCTCATTATGACAAGAATATCCTAAAGAAATACCCCAGGCTGAAAATAATAAGATTTGAACAGATAAACAGAACACCGAAAATTTGATCAAAATCAGATAACGAATAACAAAGTTACATTTTAAAGATTTGCATAATTTATGTGAAAAAGTTATGTGCATGTCTTCATGAATATTCATGAATATTCAATGAGCAAACTGATGACGTCATGTCCCCCACTTGTTCTTTTGTATTTTATCATAAGATATTATGTTTATTCAATTTTTTCCCCAAAGAACAAACAAAAAATGGATTGACAACTGATTTAATGCATTAGATATTCATTCCTGCAACAAAAAATGAAATAATCGTGATTTTATGTAATAAGTTAAAAAAAAGGAAAGTTGGGATGTGGCATCAATCAGCCAACCTAATGAATATTCATGACGACGTTCTTATAACTGTTCTCACAAAATGTTGCTCAATAACTTCGATATACTTTATAAAACTCTGATGACATTTTCAGCATTTTACTCCGTGAATTTTACTTCATTTATTTAGATATAATATATTTTTCAGCCAGGAGTACCCTAACCTAAAACTAATCATTCACAGCGGTCCAGATACTTTATAGGAAATTATCGAGTGGGTGATTTGAAGATTATACACTCGAAATTCATACGTATTTCAGCCGTTTCATTTCCTTCTTACAAGAGAAGGGCTTCCATATATTACACAATAATTCACAGAAGTCTTGTTACAATTGCAATTATGCATTATTTTATAGGTATGTTGAGTGGGTGATTAATTCAAGGTTAATTTTGAAACCTTATTGGTCACATAATAAACATGTAACATTTCTTTCCTGTTTTCGTTTTCTTGTACATCTTCATTTTTCATCGTCTAATTATCCTTATTTGTCTTCTTTTTTTATTATTGTATGTTTTCTTACCACTCCTTCTTTTTTGTTCCCTTTTTTCTTCCTCTTAGTATTCATCTTACATATTGTATTTCAACCTGTTCTTTTCTTTCCTTTTCTCCTCCCTTTGTTCTTCTATTAATCTTATCAATTTTTTTCGCCTAATTCTTCTTTCTTTTTTCTTCATCTTATTCTTCATCGTCTTCTTCTTCTCTCCTTCTTTTCATCCTTCTTTTTTATCTTCTTCACTTCGTCTTTCGTTCTTTTCTCCTTTGTTTGTGCTTATTCCTTGGATTAAATATATATAGAGAGAGGGGGGGGGGGAGTGAGAAAGATATAGTGAATAATTGGAATTTACTTTTCTTTGTAGTAATCATTAGGATGTAGGATGTGAAAGTCATTGTAGCTTGTCCAGTACTGTGTGCGCCTCACCAGCGACTGACTGGAATACTCCCAAGGGAGTGGAGGATGTGCACACATTGTGTGCGGGAATGACTGATTGAATCCGATGACCGGGGTAATAATATATCTGTAAAGCGCTTAGACACGTCGTTCCGATGTATTAAGCGCTATATAAAAACGGATTATTATTATTATTATTATTATTAATCATTCCAGTTTAAAACAGCAAATCTGTGGCAAATTCAACGTTAATTATATAAAAAAATGCGATTGATTCATACATCTTATTGGTAAAATCATTGCAAATCTAGAAAGCAATGAACACAATTGAGAAATATGTTAGAAATAGTCATGTTACATCCGACAAACTCTAAATGGCAACCATAGCCTTGGGTAGATCACTTTCTTATAAGAATACCACAATGTTTAAACCAGGTCAAATGGTAATCAATTGTGGAATTATATGTAATTTGATGATCGTATAGAAGCAACATCATTTTCTCGTATGTATTCAGTTTCTTTCACATATTCCTGTGGTACTTGGATACCGGGCTTGGATACGTTTTGTAATCCATTAAAAAAAATGACCTAGAGCCTTAAAATGGCAAAAACAATAATAACACCTTTGCTTGTGATTGATACTTTTACTACATCAAAGCATGGCCCTTGGAAGCGTTATTTTCTGGTGGTGCTGCGCAGTGGCGTACCGTGGGTCACGGCATTGGGGGGGGGGCACCAGAAAATTTTTTGAGTCACTAAGTGAGCGCGCGAAGCGCACTCAGTTGCCAGGTATACTGACCTAATAGAGACATTTTAAGGACAGTGCCATTAAACGGATATGTCTCTCACTGGTCAAATAATGCGAGCGCGCAGCGTGAGCTTAAAATATTTGATATTCAGACCTAAAAAGGGACATTATAATCAATCTTTTGTAATCATCATACGTACCTGTCTCGCTAAATAATGCGAGCGCGAAGCACGAGCTGAAATTTTTGTAAATACTGACCCCCAAACAGGAAGATTTAAGGACTATATTTTAGGAATCCATTATGAGTATAGACATATCACCATAGTCATTTAATGCGAGTGCCAATAAGCGCTTGCTGATTTGGTTAGAATTACATCTAAACATGCACATAAAGCACTTGTAATCATGATTAACATATACCCATCTCACTAATCAAATCTTGCGAGCGCGAAGCGCGAGCTGAAAATTTAGGAAATTCATACCTGAAGAAGGGCATTTTAAGGCTTGTTTGTAGGAATTCACGGAGACCATACGTAGTTCACTAACCAAATGAAGCGAGCGCGAAGCGCGAGCTTAAAATTTTTAATATTCAGATTAGAAAAAGGGACATTTTAAGGACTGATTCTAGGAATTCATGGAGAGCAGACATATTTCACCAATCCACTCCTGCAAACGTAAGCACGGACAGGAAATGTTTATATTAAGACCTTAAAATGGGGCAATCACTTTAAGTAGTCATGAAAAAGAAGCATACTATTGTACATAATACCATAATAACTCGAAGTGTGAGGAAATATATTTGGCAGTTTGGTGTATATTGACTTGAAAACGGGAGGCTTTAGTATAACAGGATTATATATCTCAGTGAACAGACAATGCGAGCACTAGGAACAATGAAGACATAGGCCCTGAACAAATTATGTTTCATTAAGTTATGAAAACAAATGTTTTTTATGTAATATAACATAACATAATTATGATATAATATAACATTATAATGAACAATAATGTCCTCTTTCCCACTACGTTTCTCTTCCTTTCTCCCTCTTTTTCTCCTTTTCCCCGTTTTTTTTTGGGGGGGTCAGCCGATTGGGGGGGGGGGGGGGGCACGTGCCCCCCCATGCCCCCCCCCCCCCCGTAGTTACGCCACTGGTGCTGCGTGTATATACCATAGGCAACACCCTCTGGAATTCAAGTTGGTATGCTAACATGTAGCTTCTATTTCGGTGCGAAACCCGTTTTTTTTTTTTTTTTTTTTTTTTTTTTGGGGGGGGGGGGCTTGTCATTTTTGTGTGTGATCAAAACTACCTTCATTTCGGAGTTAAAACCATTTTATTTTTGCTGCTTGTCATTCTTTCCCTAAAACCAGTACCCCCTCTTCAAAAATCTTTCTAAAGTCCCTGCTACATGCAAACACGCTTTGTACTACTTAGTTTACTGTATGAACGAATGTATGACAGATATGACAAATGATTTATGATTGCATTAATTCACCAGCAGGTACTACGTTTGAAGACAGACATTTTTCCTCATTTGTAATTAACCCTTTCTTGTACTATTAGTTCTCTTTACTTTTCTGTTTGCTCTTTTCTAAGCGCCTTGGCCATTTTAATCAAAATGGAAAACGCTATATAAATCATAATTCAATAATGTTATTAATATTAAAAATGTTAAACGAAGTTCCTGTTTTAAATTGGGAAAATATTACTGTACATTTCTTAACAATGCCCGATCAAGTTATGAAGTAAGCACGATAGTACATAAGTCATAAAAGGTTTAATTTTGTTTTTACTGTATATATCCAAGTATGTTTTCTTTAAAAGGTAAATGAAAAAAATATATTTCTTGATCTTTTTCTCTCCTCGTCAGCGTCAAATGGTTCGACTCTTGTTTTTCTTCTCTCCCTTTCTTTCGTTCTATATTTTTTATTGTTTCTTCCTTACTAATTCGTCTATTTGACTTTTTACCAATTACTCTTCTTATTTATTTCATACCCTTTCTTCCTTCCTCTCTGTCTTTTCCCCTTCTATTCTGTTGCTTTTGCTTATTTTCGTTAAATACACAAGCTTTGCTTTTCCTGGCAAGTTCCTCCCTCCGTTCATTTCCACATTCTTTTTATACATAAAATAATTGCAACTCACTTTAGCTTTGTTTAATTTATCTTCAATATTTGTTATGAAATGTCATTGAACTGTCTGTATTTTGTTACTTTGATTATATTTTGAAAATTTTGTTGAAGGGAAATAAAAAAAAATCTAAATCCTTTTATTTTCCTTCCTTTAGTTTTTCGTCCTTCCTTCTTCCTGCCTTGATCCACTCTCAATTGCTTTAATAATTTTCTTTCGGTCGTTCTTCCTACCTACCTTCCTTTGAGGGTGCGTCATGGTCTAGCGGTTATGACTCTCGCCTTTGAAACAGAGGGTCGTGGGTTCGAATCGTAGCCATGGCGTGGTTTCCTTCAGCAAGAAATTTATCCACACGGTGCTGCACTCGACCCAGGTGAGGTGAATGGGTACCCGGCAGGAGTAATTCCTTGCATGCACTGAGCGCCAGTGATGGTAGCTCGAGCTAAAGCCGGGGTAATGATAGCAGCGCTTTGTATCCTCTGGCAAAAAGCGTTTTATAAATCCAGTTATTATTATTATTATTATTTCTTCCTTTACGCTTTTGAAAAAGAAGGAGCTTGTCCCATTGTCTTCCTTCGCTTCATCACCCCCTCTCCCCCCCCCCTCTCTCTCTCTATCGCGTCTGGTAACATCATGGAAAAACTCTATGACAAGACGTCAGGGGACATCCCAAGGTTACACACGATTAATGCTCAAACGGCGAAGCTGAAGGAAAGAGTTTGAGGGGCATGATTCCCCCCTTCACCGCTCCGATGCCCACCCTCAGAGCCTTTTCTCATTTCAAGAAGCGTTTTATGAGTACATGTACTATCATGTAACACCATCCCCAGTATCACCTTCATCGACAATCGTAATTTGATCTATCATCATGATTATTGTTACCCAATGCACACCCTTTACCCCCACCGACTTGCTACATACTCCCCTCACTCACTCGGTAGGTTTGCTAAGATGATGATATTAGCAGTGTCGTAATTTGCGTCAACTTGTACTTTATGACTTAATCGTATTTCATATGAGACAAGCGCCGAGGGAAAAGCCTTGAACCGCGAGAAGAAGTGTATCTTTATACTCGATGTCCTTGGGCTCAAGTTCTAAGGCATATAGAGGAGATGTTCTAAGCATCCTACTCGGTTGATTTACGATACCTCTCAGATTGCGCACCTTAATCGATTTCCAAACAACGTGATTTGAATGACAGCATTCGAATTGGGAACGCGCATGTAGATAACGACAATGGGACGAAATGATGACGATAATGACGAAATGAAACTGCGGGAAGCGTGACAAATTGGACAGTTTTTAACCATTCATCAGAATATAATTTGCATTATGTGAATATCACTACCCTTGCACCACGTGGGAAAGTGATGTCATAATGTCATTCTATGACGACTGTTATAAGCTACGGAAATCCTTGCATCTGATTGGCTCAGAGCAAATTAGACAATGAAAATTAATGCCAAGATGCTACGTGAAACATTCCGATGACCGTCGTATGAAAAGTGTATTTCTACGTTAGATTATAATTGTGTCATTATGACGAGATGGTGGGATAATGATATTTGGAGGCTGTTCTTCCAAAGTCGATTTTATAGCCTTATCATGTCAACTTAAGAGTCTTATCGAGTTATTAATGTTTTAAGTTGACATGGTGACACAAGGTATCTTGCCAAGTCGACTTCTATATAACTAGTTTAACAAAGCAACATTAATTATGCAAATCGACTTGACGCCATGAATCTTTTCATATCATGTGGCAACGCATTACGGCGCCATGCCAATTTAAAAGCTTAATGTCGACATTAAAGTTATTCGGCTTGGCAATAAAATGTCCCTGGAAACTGTATTGTTTTCCCCTAAGAATTCATCATAATGAGTTATTAGGGACACGTCAAACAAAAATTGACCGCGGAGGCGCCTTTTGCTACCATTGTCACTCCTCCAACCAGGAGCGAATCCAGGATTTTTTTCGAAAGGGGGGGGGAACACATTTTCCCGAGGAAAAATTTGCCAAGCATAAAAAAGGGTTTTAACCAAAAATTAGGGGTATTTCGTCCACGAAAAAATTTGACAAGCAAAAAAAAGTCTTCACTTTCAAAGGAGGGGGGGGGGGGCACACTTGATTTGTAGGCTATACTTAATAGCCCCCCCCTTTACATTTCGATTCAATATGGAAGCGAATTCGATATGATTCTCAACAACCCTTCTGTCTGATTTTATTTTTATTTGCATTGTAGATTGACGATGTTAAATATTAATACGTTCGTTCAACGACTTCAATATTATGGCCCTGAAGGGACATCGCAAATAGACCAAAACGCGAATATTCACGACGAAATTGGCGACGAAATTCACGACGTCGCCAATTTCGTTGTGAATTTCGTCGTCAATTTGAATATTCACGACGAAATTGGCGACGAAATTCACGACATCGTGAATTTCGTCGCCAATTTCGTCGCGAATTATTCACGACGAAATTTCGTCGCCAATTTCGTCGTGAATTTGTTTTGCTTGCCTTGGCGGTATGCGGGTTGAAACCAATTCGTCTGCTGCTAATTCCTCCACTCACAACAGGGTCTACATTCATTTAGTCTAATACAATTCTGTCCATTAACTTTTCGCCTAACAACCATATGGTCCAATAACCATTTAGTCCAGTCATCACTTCGTCTATAATCACCAGTTCGTCTATGACCATTTCGTCTCACAACTAGTTGGTCTAATATCAATTTTATTTTCCTTAATTTCGCCCAATTAACACTTAGTTCAATTAGACCGAATGGCATATGGAATAAATGGCAATTGGACCAACTTGGTTATTAGACAAAATGGCAGTTAGACCATGTGGATAGTGGACGAACTGATGGTAGACCAAAATGATAGCAGACGAGTTGGCATTAGACCAATTGAAAATAATCCATTGAAACGACAGAACGATGTCCACTGCTATCCATATGCATAGGCGGATCCAGGGGGAGGGGGGCCGAGGGGCCCGCCCCCCCCCATCGTATTGGCGGAGCAAAAAAAAGGAAAAAAGGGAAGAAAGAAATTTAAAAAAAGGAGGGAAAAGAGAGGAGAAAAAAAGAAGAGGAGGAAGACGAGTTAAAAAAATAAGCTGAGGGGAAGACATGGAAATAAAAAGAATCTTTCATGTCACTATATAAAATTTTCGCTCGCGCTTCGCGCTCGCATTGCCTGTTAGGTGTTCCAGGGGCGGATCCAGCCTTCGCCAATAGGGGGGGGGGGCGGAATTATTTTTCAGCCATATTTTCCCCGATCGGCCGCTCGAAGATGATTTTTGGTTTCTGTGAAGGGGTACCTTTATTCTTATAAATCAACATAAATAATTATATAATCCTTATTTATATAATGTATTTTTTCCTAAAATTTGAACATTCTGGGCAATGTATGTTTTCCTAAAAAAGATGTTTATGCAAATAAATAATTACTACGAACGCGAAGCGCGAGCAGAAATGAACTGGTGGAAAAGGTACCTGTTAAAGACTGCATGCAGTTAGTCATGAAGACGTTATATGTTTTAAAAATCAAATAATGCGAGCGCGATGCGCGAGCTGATTTTTTTGACATTTTTACCTAAAAATTGAAAATTTTTATCAATTTTTGTAATCGTGAACAGGATAGCTATAAATAACTAAACAATTGATGCAAGCGCGAAGCGCGAGCGGAAAAAAATCGAGATTTAGACCTAAATACAGGACACTCTATTCATGTTTTGTAAATTTTGAAAAGAATGAGTACTTCCTACATTAATGATGCGAGCACAAAGCGCGAGCAGAAAATTGTTTATATTGTGATCTGAAACTGGATAATGATTTAAATAGAGAACAAGTTGAATATCTGAATAAACATGCGCGCGCGTGTTTCCTAATTAGACCTAGAATCTAGGCATTCTAAATACATCTTTTATCATGAAAATCAAAGCGAGCGCCAAACACGAGCTTAAACTATTTGATATTCCGATCTAAAAAAAGAGTAAATTTCAGCTCTATATTTCAAGCACTTTGTAAGAAAATTGTAAGGTGGATATGGTTGGCACAGAGCTGATTTTTTTCATTATAATTACTTTGAGTTTTGACATAGGACCGGTACATCCTTAGGACATGTAGGACATGTCATCATATAAAAATGATGACTGTCTTCCTATTCCTCTTGCTAAGCGCGAGATGAAACAAAAGGGACAATTCAATTATTAAATTAATATCTTATTCATTAATGCCTAATGAGGGCGAAGTCTGATGATATTATGGCCTGAAAACTGGAAATTTCAAGCACTTTTGTAATTATAAATAGGATGCATCAATTAAAGCGAGCGCAAATTGCGAGCCTAAATCTTTGTATACATTGTCATGAAAAGGGGATTGTACAATCAATATTGAGACATTCAATCAAAATGCGAGCGTGCAGCCCTAGCTGATACGTTTTGACAATCAGACCTGAAAAGGGATATTTTGAAAACTTTATGGAATACACGAAAATAATAGGTACCTGATAAATCGAAATTTGCGAGCGCGCAGCGCGAGCGGAAAATGTTAATATTCAGACCATAAAACTGTCATATTTACAGAGCACTTTTTAAATATCAATTTGTAAATCACGCAAAATAATGAAAGTTTGATTTTCGAGATGAAATATATGTTTTGTATATTGACTTCCAAACTTGATATTTATACTCCATATTGAACAAGATATAAAAATCACCTAACAGGCAATGTGAGGTGATTTATTTTATATAGTGACATGAAAGATTCTTTTTATTTCCATGTCTTCCCCTCATCTTACTTTATGATCACTCGTCTCCTCCTCTTCTTTTTTCCACTCTTTTTTCCCTCCTTTTTTTCTTTCTTTCCTTTTTTCCTTTTTTTTGCTCCGCCAATAGGGGGGCGGGCCAGTCGGCCCCCCTCCCCCCTGGATATGAGTGTACATCGTTCTGTCGTTTCAATGGTTTATTTTCAATTGGTCTAATGCCAACTCGTCTGCTATCATTTGGTCTACCATCAGTTCGTCTACTATCCACATTGGTCTAACTGCCATTTCGTCTAATAACCAAGTTGGTCCAATTGCCATTTATTCCATATGCCATTTGGTCTAATTGAACTAAGTGTTAATTGGGCGAAATTAAGGAAAATAAAATTGATATTAGACCAACTAGTTATGAGACGAAATGGTCATAGACGAACTGGTGATTATAAACGAAGTGATGACTGGACCAAATGGTTATTGGACCATATGGTTGTTAGGCGAAAAGTTAATGGACAGAATTGCATTAGACTAAATGAATGTAGACCCTGTTGTGAGTGGAGGAATTAGCAGCAGACGAATTGGAGGCTGTTCTCACTACGTTCCTAAAACTAGTTTACTGGAAACTAGTTTATTGGAAACTAGTTTAACGCGTAGTGAGAACGGTCAAAGCGGTCTTGGAAGCGATCTTCCAAACCAGTTTGGAAAACCACCTCGCGATGTAGATTTCAAGATCGCTTTGCCTCGTTAAAGTGGTTTTAGCGTAAGTGAGGACACAACCGTTCTTCGGGAAGCGATCTTCGCACATTTTGAGCGCGCTACTCCACACGACAGGTGTAGAATGCCTATATATGCTGCGGTTTCGAATTTCGCGCGAAACGTGTCACCCCACTGAGAGCGTTTCCATAGCAACAAGAGCGCTTTACGTGAAGTGATTTTGAAAACCACTTTCGTGTGATCAAGTGAGAACGCTAGCAAAGCGATCTTCCAAAGTGGTTTCCTGAATCGGTTTCCAGTAAACTAGTTTTAGAAAGCGTAATGAGAACGGCCTCTTAGTTTCAACCCGCATACCGCCCAGGCAAGCAAAACAAATTCACGATGAAATTCACGACGTCGTGAATTTCGTCGTGAATAATTCGCGACGAA